>NC_141033.1:5952500-6180000 GCF_052040795.2 Danio rerio
GGACCTAAAATAGTAAACATTTAGTATGATTTACCATCAGACATAAATAAAATGGTTATGTTAATTTTTTTTAGTGTATGTAAACTTCTGGTTTCAACTGTATATAGAATCGTGAGAAAATCGTGATTTCAAGCAAAAAAATAAAAAATACAAATGAAAAAATATCACCATTCTCATTTTAGCTAGAATCGTGCAGCTCTAACTGGAATGTGAAGAGACTTTTACCCAGCACAACAAAAAATGTTTCTAAAAACAATCACCTAACGCACCTTTAATGTAAACATTTGCAACATTGTGTATATGTATTTGTTTTATTTTCCATGCCTCCATTGGACAGGTGTTGAGAATTAGCAAGTCTGCTCAAACACTTTAACAAATGCATTTGGTTTGTCCAGAGTAATTGCGATGTCCATGATGTCCACAATAAATATTCATAAAAATATTGAAATATTTATGGCAGAAAGATAAAATACCACAACATCAGATTTGTCCAATATCGTGCAGCCCCAGTAGTGAGCACTTCACAAGTCATCACTGAATGAATGTGCCAATATAAAACCAACTTTACCTCAATGCCTGTACGGTGTGGCTTACCGGCTGTTCTCCGGCATCTCTGCGCATCTAGCGGGGCAAACGCGTCTCCAAAACGCTCTTAGTAGGACCGACGCCGAGCATGTCTGCATCCACAAAAGCTCCAGCCTCCCTTTTTTTCACACACTCTATGATTCAGTCTCCTTGACAAAACAGTGTGGAGTGTGAGTCATCCGCAAGCAGCCATTTCAGCCTGGAGCCGGCGGCCTACAGCACGGAGAATATCATCCCCGTACGCTCCAACTCGCCTACACCTCCAGCTAAAGCTACGACCAGCACCACCCACACACACACATGCGCAGGGTGTGGGCTCAACCGAACATGAACCGGCGCAGTTGAGTTACTGTGGCCCCCTTTACATCAAACAGCACACCTACACGCATGCTGACTTGGAGCCGGCGCGCTGTGGAAACACCTACGTCTTAAGCATCAATCATCAAGAGCTGGTCCTCGAGATCGCTTCAATGCGTTCAGGAAAAGAGAGAAAGAGAGTCGTCAATGAAGACAAGAGAGGCATTTTGAAGTTGTTTGGAATCCAGTTGTCTCAAAAGTAAAGTGTCTGGTGACTAAATGTTTTTATGGAAATTCTGAATTATTAGCCGTCCTGAATTATTAGCCCCCGTATATTTTTTATCACAAGGGGCAACATCAAGCACTCCCTCGTGAAGCTAATACTGAAGTAACTGAAACTGCCACTCATCGAAATTCCGCTCTAATAGAGCACATTCAGGGTTCAACGCTAAGGATTTTTTCTACTGATCCGACCGGGCCAGTGATTTAGATTTTTACTTGCCCTGCCAAAATTTTTACTGGCCCCACCAAAAAAAAAAAAAAAAAAAAAAGTTAATAGCTTTTTTTTAAAGCCACATATTTTAAATAATGTGTCAAAAACAACGTCTGTGAATCTAGCATTTCAAAAGTTAATAAAATGTTAATGAGCAAAATTCTTAGTGTTATGCAAACAATAAGAGCGGTATGGAAAATGTGGAGGTATTTTATTGCAGTTCGAAGTTATTTAACAAAAGGTGGCTGACTTGCCTTATAATGTGATGTTGTCGCCATGTTGCCGTTTCTTCATTATACTGATCGTCACCAGAGCTGCGTCCCAAATCGCATACTTATGCACTATTCTACGCCATTTTGTAGTATAAATAGTGTAAGTAGTGCGTTCACACTGAAAACTCTAAAAATAATGAGCACTTTAATTACCCGGATGATGCACTGATTCAGCTGGTTAAATGAAGTGTGTAATGATGGACACTTCACACACTCAACGACTGCAGTGTTTGCTCACGTAGCGGAAGGGGCGGAGCTATCGGGCACACATGTTGGACAACTTTATTTATTTTGGATGGTGAAAGCAAAATTCTCCTACGAGAGTGATTACAGCGCCTCCAGATGGTGAATGTGGTTATACTCACGACAAGTATTATTTGATATTTCGGTCGTTTATTTCACTGATTTGGCGACTGTCAAACGTCATCATGGAAACGGTTTGAATTTCCGCTTAGGAAAAAAAACTTTAGTGTGCCATTTAGGACGACACTAAACACATATACTATACTGTTGAGTGTGTACGTGCAGAAGTACATAGTGCATGAGTGCATAGTGTGCCATTTGGGACGCAGCTTAGGTTATGGGGAAAAAACAGCATGCTCAAAATATCAAGAGGAACCGAAAAGCAATATAGTATCTACGACATCACAGAGAAGATAGCATTTAAAAACTTAAAATGCATGCAATTGACAAAAAGTCACAGTCAAATTAAACTATAGTGACAAGGCAGCACTGTCCTAATTGGGCCAGTAATGATCCTGTCTACTGTCCCAAGTGTCTCACACGCACGTCCTAGGCCACCGGGCACTCCTTATTGTTGAGCCCTGACATTTCTACTGACCCCAATGTTAAAATGGCCAACTTTACAACAGAAAAACATGTTTACAGCCTGGTACAAACAATGATTTTGGTGTATATTTAAGGGGGGGTGATTTTTTTATAACTCATCCGTTTCCTTTATAATGAGTTATATTAAGTCCGCATAATTAAGGGCGTGGCCACTTGAGTGACAGCTATGTCTTGCTGGTCACTGTCACGTCATTCCGGCTGATTAGCCGCTGAACTTGCATATACATCATATTTTTTGTGTTGTTTTATGTGGATTTCCAGTCAGTTGCTTTTTGGAATTATTTCCTAAAATTATCAGATAATATAGCATGAAATTATATACTTATATATCATATCTATAAATGTATTTGTTTTATTTAGGATAATTTATCATTTATAATGTTCTTTAGACCTGTACAGCACTCCAGAATCTGACAGATTGATTAGCCGTAGGCTCTAGAACTGTCATCTGAAAAGTTGTCATAGTGTTACGCCTGGATTTCATCAATAGCCTTGCATTTATTTGAAGTATATATTTGGAAGTATTTCTTGTTTTCCTCTTGTAGAGGAATAAGAACAATGCTTTATAGCTCAATGTATTACAACAGTTTATAAAAGTCTAAACACTTTATTGATATAATATACAACTGAGCACATGTGGTCAGAACGTGAGAGGATGAGGAAGAGGAGGTCAAATGAGTCGCAGGTAATGAAGTATTAAGTGTTTCTCCCAAAGAAAAGCCTATAAGCAAAATGCTATCAGGCATCTGTAGCTCCGCCTCTTTGCCCTTTTTTAGTTATTCCCGGTCGATGCGATGACTCACGAACAAAGCTTTATTTGCGCTGTTTAGAAACCTTTGGTTGATGTCGCGGATACTACGTCCATATTTTTACAGTCTTTCCCCATTCAGCCTCAACCCATCACTGGAAAACACCCATACACACTTATTCACACACACATACACTACAAACAATTTAGCTTATTTACTTCACCTATGGAGTTTGGACTGTTTGGACTATGCGGAAAACCAAAGCACCCAGAGGAGTATATAAATACACACACACATAAATGCCAAGTAACCCAGCCGGGGCTCGAAACAGTGACCTTCTTACTGTGAGGAAATCATGCTACTTACAGTGCCACCGTGACCCACTATAAAAAATAAAGAATAATAATAATTGCAGAGCTATCAAGTTATCACAAAGATTAGGTAAGGAAGCTATTATGTACTTATGTACTTATATGCACTTTTATCAAATGTAATAAGATGCACAATTTGGGGGTTAATAAGCTCATAATAATAATAATAATAATAATAAAAATAATAATAATAATAATAATATTATTATTATTCTATTAGTAATATTATTTTTATTATTATTGTTATTATTATTATTTATTAGTAATATTATTTTATTATTGTCAATATTATTTTCAATATTATTATTATTATTATTATTATTAATATTATAATTAATAATATTATTTTCATTATTATTTTCCATTTTATTATTTTTTATATTTTTAATTGATTTATTATTTTATGTTTTATTTTATTTTATGTTCTAGAGATGGAAAATGTATTTACAACACTACTCTTCAAAAAATATCTAAAACCAGCCTTTTTCCACTAACGTAAATCAAAGTATGCACAATCTTTCATATGAAATAAACCTAAAAAAGCAAACAAAATACCAACAGGGGTTACACTCTAAGATGCTGGAAATTCAGTTCAAATCACTTTCATTTCTAATAAAGTGTCCAGATATGATGCCATAATCATAATCATGTCTATGAGACAGTATTATGCAACTGAATGGCTATTAAGAGCGGCATACTTTGTTTTTGTATCCTCGTGCCCAATATGGAGAACCCATTGCAGCAGTTCTCCCCTTTACAACTAATGATGCAATTTGGTTCCTTAATTGTTGGTCTGAATATTTCTAAGCATTTGTCGATGTAAAGAAGAGGGCAAAATGCAGGCACCACATTGCATCATAGTTGTGAAAGAGCAGAATATGGACAGGAATACAGCTATTCAGTCCAGTGGTGCAGCGGACGTTCAGTAGACATATGAACACATGACATTTATCACATGAGTGTTGCAACACTTAGTGCAGTCAGTGGATCTCTCTCTCTCTCTCTCTCTCTCTGTCTCTCTCTCTCTCTCTTTCTCGGGCAAACACGTGAATTCTGGGGGATGGGACACAATCATGTAGCCTCTCTATCAGCTAGAGTGAGCTCTGCTATCTCAACTTAAGGGTCCTGTGAAGTGCTTTAAAATGTGCATTATTTACTCAATGTTTGGCATAATCTCAACTAAAAAAGAAGAGAAGATGGAACATAGTAGCTCCTCCCCTTTAAAAAACAGCCAATAGCGTTTTGTTTCATCACAACTCTGCCAGTGTCAGTGGCTGAGCCCAAGCGCATCGAATGAGAAGCATCTTGAAGGGGGCGGGGCATATCATATACTAGAGAGCGTTTGATTGGTCAGTAGATTTGATGAGAAACTGAAATATGTGGCGTGAACAAAAATCATTGATCCATTTAGGTGGAAGTAACAAACTGCAAGCTTTGGATGTTAATAGAAATCCTAACAATGAACATAATAAAACTAACATTAAAACTTTACACACATAGATCCACTCACCGGCCACATAACTAAGTACACCTTACTACTACCGGACTGCACCCACTTTTTGCCTTTAGAACTGCTTTAATCCTATTTGGCATAGATTCAAAACGGTACTGGAAATATTCCTCTGAGATTTTTATTCATATTGTCATGATAGCATCATGCAGTTGCTGCAGATTTGTCGGTTGCACATCCATGATGCCAATCTCCCGTTCCACCACATCTTCAAGGTGAGCTACTGGATTGACATCTGGTGAATGTGGAGGTTATTTGAGTACAATGAACTTATTGTCATCTTCAAGAAACCAGTCTGAGATGATTCGCGCTTTAAGACATGGCACGTTATCCTGCTGGAAGTAGCCATCAGAAGATGGGTACACTGTGGTCAGGTATGGACATGGTCAGCAACAATACTCAGGTAGGATGTAGCATTGATGCTCAATTGGTACTAAAGTGTGTCAAGAAAATATCTCCCACACCATTACACCACCACCAGCAGCCTGAACCGTTGTTACAAGGCAGGATGGATCCATGCTTTCATGTTGTTGACGCCAAATTCTGACTCCACCATCTGAATGTTGCAGGAGAAATCAAGACTCATCAGACCAGGCAACGTTTCTTCAATCTTCTATTGTCCAGTTTTGGTGAGTCTGTGTGAATTGTAGCCTCAGTTTTCTGTTCTTATCTGACAGGAGTGGCACCGGGTGTGGTTTTCGGCTGCTGTAGCCCATCTGCCTCAAGGTTGGACGTGTTGTGCATTCAGAGATGCTCTTCTACATATCTCAGCTATAGTTTAGCTATATCATAGCTATGTTTCCATCTACCTATTTTTATGCGCATTTCACATTTGCGCATTAAAAAAATCAGTTGATGGAAATGCCAAGATGCGAATAAAAAAAAAAAACATATGCACATAACTAAGTAGGATAAACTTTTTATTCGATAAGAAAAGATGCGCATAAACTACGATGGAAACACTTTTATCGCACAAGTTCCAGTATGCGCACTATAAAAGGTCATGTGACTTTGATGATAAAAATGTGTGTGAATGGACAAACCAGCAGGCTGAGCACTTTGTAAAGCATCTGAAATGTTGTTTTGGTCATTCTAAAATGCCTTAACCATCTTAGTATTAGTGTTATTATATTATTGATGACCTCCAGAATCAAGAGCGTCTGTGCTCCGCGTCTCACATCTTCAAACGCCTCCGCGTGTTCACTGCATGTTAGGATTGTCTTCTGAGGTGTAAGTCGTTTATTAAATAACGCAGCTTCCCTTATCGCAGCAAATTCTGTTTTTATTGTTGATATTTGGCATCAGTTTATCAGGAAGTGACAATTTTGTTCACTTTGACTCGTTGGATGGAATCGCTGCTTTATTCGCACGTCTCCCATGCGAAAAATTTTTTTTTGCACATAAAGTTGATTCGCAGTTTTGGATGGAAACTACTTTGCTTTTCTGTCAGCTGGAACCAGTCTGGCCATTCTCCTCTGACCTCTGGCATCAACAGGGCATTTGCGACCACAGAACTGCAGCTCACTGGATATTTCCTCTTTTTCAGACCATTGTCTGTAAACCCTAGAAATGGTTGTGCGTGAAAATCCCAGTAGATCAGCAGTTTCTGAAATACTCAGACCAGCCATGTACCAACAACCATGCCACATTCAAAGTCACTTTAATCGCCTTTCTTCCCCGTTCTGATGCTCGGTCTGAACTGCAGCAGATCTTTTTGACCATGTCTACATGCCCCAATGCATTAAGCTGCTAAAGCAAATTTCTAATCAGTCAATCACAAGTACTTGGACAGGTGTCCCTAATAAAGTGGCCAGAGAGTGTATATCAAATATCAGGTATATCAACCATAAACCCACACACAGACACTTCTTTCAAAGAAATATGGGTACTGAATGAATCTGAAAACAATTGAATAAAATAGGCGGATTGCAAAACCAGGTGTAAACCTGCCCGTCTGTTATCTGATCAACCAAAACAAAAGATGTACCAAACCAGATGTAAACAGGGCATTAGAGTCATCGAGTTCAATCGCTGTGTGTTTTTACCATTCATATTCGGATAAAAGCAGTCTATGAACCATTTGTCTTAAAGCTGAAGCCTTGGCACCCCACAGGGCACACACACACACACACACATACACATAAAAAGAAACTAAAAGAAAAGCCCTGACTGAGAGATGAAAAGCAAATATGTGAATGTGGGGGAGAGCGGTTTCCGCCCAATTTGGCAGGTGGGTTAAACAGTTGCACCAAACCTGATAAGCGCAGACTGTTACTTCCTCAGATAAGGTCTGTGTAACCCGGCCTGGCCCTGCTTACAGCCAGCAACAAAACTGAGGGAACGGGAAACACAAGACTCTCTTCTGTGTATACTTCATCCATTACAATGAATCAACTGTTACAATTACATCTTTGAACAGTGCACAAATACAAAGAGTTTGCTCCTCCAAATATCTAGGTATTTGGATTGACCAGAGATTAGCCTTTGATATACACATTGACAAGTTATTGAAAAAGCTCAGGCCAAAATTAGGTTTCGTATACCGGTCAAAAAATTGTTTTCTTTATAAGGCCCATAAGAAATAAGTAGAGAGTACATTTCTGTCTATAATTGATTATGGTGATCCTCTATATATGCACGCAGCCGCTACTCCACTCAGAAAACTAGATTCTGTTTATCATGCAGCTATACGCTTCGTTTTAGGCGCACACTTATTGTATTTTGTACAATTCCTTAGACTGGTTACCTTTATTTCAAAGGTGAAAATTACATTCATTCATTCATTTTCTTGTCGGCTTAGTCCCTTTATTAATCCGGGGTCGCCACAGCGGAATGAACCGCCAACTTATCCAGCAAGTTTTTACGCAGCGGTTGCCCTTCCAGCCGCAACCCATCTCTGGGAAATCCAAACACACATTCACACACACACTCATACACTACGGACAATTTAGCCTACCCAATTCACCTGTACCGCATGTCTTTGAACTGTGGGGGAAACCGGAGCACCCGGAGGAAACCCACTCAAAGGCAGGAAGAACATGAAAACTCCACACAGAAACGCCAACTGAGCTGAGGTTCGAACCAGCGACCTTCTTGTTGTGAGGCGACAGCACATTCCGCTGTGGCGACCCCGAATTAATAAAGTGACTAAGCCGACAAGAAAATGAATGAATGAATGACATCTGGCTAAAAACAGAGTAACATACAGTGCAATTGAGCATAGATCTGCTCCTCTAAGCGTCATATCAACTATATTCTCAACCTGAGAAGGGGAAAAACCAACCCTCAAGGCCAAAAAGAACACAAAGAGTGCTAAATAATGGTGGAAAGTAATGCCAAACCCATTGTCCATGTCCAGGTGTCTCATTCCTTTCAATATTCAATTCAGCTTGAATCCTGACTTTGGAAACAACCAACATAAGTATGTTTCCATCCACCTCTTTTTAATGTGCATTTTGGATTATTGCTTAAAAAAAGTGCTTAATGTGAAACCAAGTCAAGATGTGCATGCATACATTTTGAAAAACGTACACATCGGAGTAGGTTATACGTTTTCTTTGAGGCTCATAAACTATGATGAAATCACTTTTACCAAATAAAGTCCAGTACAGTGATCCGCTATAACGTGGTTCACTTTTCGCGGCCTCGCAGTTTCGCTGATGTTTTTAGTGCAATTTGACGTGCTTTTTTTTACAGCACATTGTGTTCTGCGTCCTGACTGGCTGTAGACCATTGTCAATCAATCTCCTCTGTGTCTCCTGTACAGTACAGAATGCGTTCAGCTTGCCAAATTAACATGAATCTTTGATCGCTAGCAGTGTGAGTTTCAACAAGAATGCTAAAAGGGTTGTAACTGTCCGCAGCAAAATCATCGTAAAGGGGGTCGCACAACAGATGCACCACATCACCACGCATTTTAGAATTGTAAACAGGTTTATATCAGGGTACGCATTCAATTGGTGCCCCCTAAGGCAATTTGTTTCGACCCTCTAAATAGTGTGACCAAGACATCCAAAATAAATTTAGTTCAGTCAAAAAACGGCTGCTACAGTTATGAAGTGACGTGCAACTATTTAATACAGCATGAGCTGCAGAGGCTGCGCAGAGCGTGAGTCACCGTAAGCGAGTGGCGCGAGCAGCTGAAAACATTTGGATGTGCTTGTAGAAAAGGCCTTTTGTACTATGCATTGATATTGTCAATAGGGATGCAACGATTAGTTGATTTCACTATTAACTAGGGCTGTGCAATTAATCGCAATCGCAAAAAAAAAAATTTAAAAATTAAAAAATTTGCAACTCAAGCACACGCAATTTCTACATCGCAAAAGGCTGCAATTTTTATCTACTAATTTATTTTAAATTTTATTCAGAATATGTTCTCGTGCGCATGATATTAATATGTTAACCAATCAGAGCTGACGTAGCGCACCAGGCAATTATAACTTTTATGTTAACCAGCTCAATCTGCGCATGACGAAGTTGAGTGGGAGAACCGAATAGGCGAGCAGGAGGAATGAACATAAAATATGGATGCAGGTCAAAATAAAAATGATTTGGTGCCAAGGAGAGATTCAACAACAGTCATTTTGGAGTATTTTGGATTCAGGAGAGAGGATGTGTCACAGAGCAAGGCAATTTTCAAGACTTGTGAAACAGAGCAATACTACAAATCTGATCCAACACTTAAAACAGTGTCATAAAAAACTGAATGATCAATGCATCTTGACAAAGTCCATCGAAACAAACAAAAGCACACATCAAAGCCAGCCCAAACAGACTAAACTAGTATCCATTGTTCAAGCATTTGCAAGCACCGTGCCTTATGGGAAAGGGTCAAATTGGCACAAAGAAATTACTGACTCAATAGTTTTGTTATGCACTTCTTGTGCACTGAATGCATTTGAATTGTATGTAGCTTGTTTGAAAAAGCAAAAAGAGTTGCCAAAATCGCAAATAAAATCGCAATATGATTATTTTGTCCATATTGCACAGCCCTACTTTTAACTGTGCTTTAATTCGTCACAGTTAATTAATCGTAAAGGCTTCTCTAAGCCGCATTTCTGTTGCACCGAAGAAAACGAAACTAATGCAATTAAACAAAGTTATGCCAAGTTGCCATCTGTGCGCTAGTTCCAAGTATGTACAGCGTTTTTAATATGCACGCACACCGGATTAACTATAGCATAATTTAACATCAGAATTATTATAAGTAGAATAGAATTAATTATAGAAACCAGTAGATCTACACGTTATATTACTATTGTTGTTTTACCATATGTTTGAGAAAAAAACAACAATAATTGCCAACTCAAATTTATTTTACATCTACAGAATCGTGAGAGAATCGTGATCCTTTTTTTAACCCCCAAAAATCGTGATTCTCATTTTAGCCAGAATCGTGCAGCTCTACTTCAGACAATATAATCGTACAACCAAAATCTATAATTGTTGCATCCCTAATTGTTATGCAGTTCAAAAAATAATATATGAATGTGTCTGAATGTAGAAGAAGCCTACTTAAGCAATGCACTGCTTTTGTTGTGCTCTGAAATACAACATTTGTCTATAAAAAAAAAAAGTCTATTGTACAATGCAGTGATATTATGTAGTTTCAAAATACAATATATTAACATTTTAATGTAAAAAAAGCCAACGTGGGTGTCTTAGGGAAAACACAGCATACGGGCTCTTATATGCTGTTGTGTTATCACTCACATACCAAGTCACATCTCTCCGGCCCTTCGTTTAGGAGGCTTTTCATAAACCGGCCCCCATGACAAACTAATTGAATAGCCCTGCCCTAAAGCATTAGGTGCTCAATCTCAGTCCTGGAGGGCCTGTATCCAGCAAAGTTTAGTTCCAACCCCAATCAGACGCACCTAGGCTAGCTAATCAAGCACTTACTAGGCTTTCTAACAACATCCGCACAGGTGTTTTGAGCCAAGTTGGAGCTAAAACCTGCAGGACACCTGCCCTACAGGACTAAGTTTGGGCCTCACAAATAATGTTTTATTAGTCTTTGAAACTGCCCCTTTTATGCTGCGTTCACACCAGACGCGGAACGTGCGTCAAGCGTGAGTGATTTACATGTTAAGTCAATGCAAACGGACGAATAGACATCCGGCGCGATACGTGCGAATGGCGCGGGGCGAATTGAGCGTTTTGCGCGTTTGACTCGCTTAACGAGCGTTTTGCGCGAATCTCTTGAGTTCGAAAATCTGAACTTCAGCATACATTCGCGCCGCGTTAACCATCAGAAGCTTGCTCTTGTGGGGGCATAGAACCTGTTGTCGGTGTTCCGAGGGAAATCCTCCAGCCTTCACCGACAACAGTTCATCAAACTGGGCTTGGCTCAGTCAGAAGCACCGCTGAAAGCCTCCATCATCCAGGTTAAGTTTCTGGAGGAGTTTATGAGCTCACAGAGCTGGATGCACCTCTGAAAGGATGTAGTGGACTCAGACACGACCCTAAACGTATCGACACTGTTTTTCAGTCTTCATAAAGCACATAAACACTGTTATTTTCTTCATAAAATCCATGTTAGCCATTTAGCTATGAAGCTAGAGTCTTCGGGCAGACAGAAGCCCTGCCCATCACGCGAATCCGCATCTGTTCTGAAGTGAATTTGACACGCCAATGAAGCGGGGTTTGACGCGCAAATGAAGCGAGTAAACTCAAATGTTCATGCGGCTATTTATGCGCGAATAGCGTGATTTATCTGCGCGTTCCGCGTCTGGTGTGAACACAGCATTAGGCTCCGAATTGTGTCCTTTTGGTGACTGTCGCTTTAAATTCAAATGAGATTGTGCTCTTTTTAAAAAAAGGCGGAGCTACAAATGACTGTGAGCATAGCGGCAGATTCAAAACAAACAGCAGACGGCTGCTTCTCACTCAGGGCTGTCTATGCCAATGAGGTGGAGATCATCACTATTAGGTGGGGCTTTCGATTTCTGATGACACGTACAAAGAGAGTATGTCAATCAAAATGTTTCTACAGACTGTTTATATGAAGTGTGATCATAAAAATAGAGTTAATACATTTGTAGCATTAGAAGCTGGTTATATTCACACACTTTCACTGAACAACTGTGTTTAAACCCCTTTTAAAAATGATTTTTGCATAATAGATCCCCTTTAACAACACACTATGACATGTGGCCGCTTTTATCGCCCGTCTTGTGAACGTGTGTTGGCAAAAGTCCCTCTCCTCATTATCCGTCAGCTTATTTTTGAACGGCTGGTCACTGGGCTGTGGAAGCACATTGAATAAAAGAGCTTGTGCAGTTGACTGGACATCCGCTGGACACATGCGCATTTCCATATGAGAGCGGTGAAATTCACAAGCCCTCATTTGGCTCCGGTATGCTTTTCGGGTGGGGGCGGGGGGGTGGCTGATTGAATGAAACAGAACAACAGGTTCAATAAAGCGCAGATAATGGCTTCCTGTCTGGGCCGTGACAGAAGAGCTATCTGTGTTCCCCTTCTCAGCAGGACCTCGGATGGGGTGAGAAGTTGACAACGCTTTCATTCTCCTGAGGGAGCGGGAGCAGTGTTTGGACAGGCCGCTTTACAACTGCAAAACTGGCCTTCACAAATAAACCATCACATTTTACTACTTGGCTTGACCAAGAAAACATTTAAGGAAACAATCAGATTAAAAAAACAAAAACAAACAGCCTCTAAGATTGGAGCCTTTGGCGCTTGTGTCTTTTCCACAGGATGTAAAACGCATTAATAAGAAGGGCAGGACGTCTGATAATGAGACGTAGGAAGAAGAGAAAGACTTCTTGAGCTCTGAAATGGAAATCTGTCAGCCAGCTGACAAACTTTGGATCGCTACACTTCTATGATAGTTTGATAGATTTGTTGAAATCTCAAATCAGTTGAAATCGAAGATATTCACCCTCGTGTAGAGCTGTGCGATTTGGCCTAAAATGAAAATCTCAATTAACTGAAACATTTTAACTCATTACAATTAACATTTTTCGATTAATGAACAAATAATCATCATACTACTCAAGGCTCAAGAATGGGTCCATCGTCCTACTACTGGTGGTGGTGGTGTAATGGTGTGGGGGATATTTTCTTGGCACACTTTGGGCCCATTAGTACCAACTGAGCATCGTGTCAATGCCACAGCCTACCTGAATATTGATGCTGACCATGTCCTTCCCTTTATGACCACAGTTTACCCATCTTCTGATGGCTACTTCCAGCAAGATAATGCGTCATGTCATAAAACCCGAATCATCTCAGACTGGTTTCTTGAACATGACAATGAGTTCACTGTACTCAAATGGCCTCCACAATCACCAGACTTCAATTCTATAGAGCCCCTCTGAGATGTGTTGGAACGGGAGATTTGCATCATGGATGCGCAGCTGACAAATCTGCAGCAACTGCGTGATGCTATCATGACAATATGAACCAAAATCTCTGAGGTATATTTCCAGTACCATGCTGAATCTATGCCACGAAGGATTAAGGCAGTTCTGAAAGCAAAAGGGGGTCCGACCTGGTCCTAGTAAGGTGTACCTATTAAAGTGGCCAGTGAGTGTACACTTCTGGTCACAGAGGCATAACAATGGTCAATCCTCGATTTACTAAGCTTCAAAAAATCTATAAAAAAAATCACAATCCGATCAGAATAAGCAGATTTAAGTAAAGCTCTTTTATTTTTCCGGTCAAAAGCCAGGGAAAGCAATACAGTCCAACATCCTCTTAGAGGGTATTAAATGGCTAACATGACCAATATTACATCGAATTAATAGAAAGAAAGGCATAAGGCTCGAAAACTGCTGAGCGAGCAAGTGTAACATAGAGGACTCGCCATTCATTAAGACATTAAGGTTAATTATTGCTACAGATCAAGTGAGCGTGTCAATAAATATATCAGATGAGATTGGACAAGTAGTTATACTGTTTAAAAAAAGTATTAGTTACTTTGGTAACATTACAATATGGGTTAATGTATTTACCAACAGAAACAAAATAAGGCTTGAAGATCATACTTCAACATGTACTAATGCATTAATAAAATTAAAAATTGTGTGTGAACATTAGTTAATGCGCAGAACTAACATTACTCTCTGACGTATCTAGATTACAGTAACTAAAAATAAAAATTGACTACGCTGTAAAAAGTATTATAGTGAATTAACATTGAACGACTGTATTTTTATTACCTAACGTCAACAAACATATTAAATTTAATGAACGTATTGTTTATGTTAGTAAATACATTAAATGACACAAAATACTTGTCTTATGTGGCTAAACGATATTGTAAAAAACGTACATTTCGATATTTTGATTTTCTATGATTTATATTGCAATATTTCATGAGAACTTAATAATTTTAGATTGATGGGATGGTTTTGTAGGGGAGTGCATCTGCATAAACTATAATAAACAAATACACAAATAAAGAAGTCTAACAGTACACATCTAGACTGTAAAAATGCTATCAGTTAGTCATGACACCGTACACTCAAAAAAATGTATTTAAAATAAGCAACAACACAATTTTTAAGATTATTTTTATAACAACTTATTTTTTTATGTTCAATGTACATAAATGTGTTAAAAGTGTTGAGTGAACTTAATTCGTGTTGGGACAACATGAATGAATTGTGTGGAACCCTGCATTTTGTACAGTGTATGTTTGTAATTCATTGTAAATTATTAAACTAAGTTAATCAGGCTCTAACTTAAATTTCTTAGCTGTTTAAGTCAGTTTAACATAATATAAATTCAATGGACTTATA
This sequence comes from Danio rerio, assembly GCF_052040795.2. Lineage (NCBI taxonomy): Eukaryota > Metazoa > Chordata > Actinopteri > Cypriniformes > Danionidae > Danio > Danio rerio. The sequence goes on from NC_141033.1 coordinate 5,967,394, forward strand.
AGTTTATTTGATTCAGTTTAAAAATTTAAGACAACCAGGATTATTTTACAGTGTACAAAAATAACAACAATGTGCTGTATGTTCTTCATTGTGTAAATAATTAAATACCATTAATCTTTGTTAAAGCAACCAAAGTAATGAATCCTTGTGCACAAACATTTTAAACTTGCTTAAACTGCCTTAAAACACAAGCAATAATATGATCACTTTATTATGGTTAAGCTGAAATGACTAATGTTTCCTGAACTGTTATACCTATAATCTTGACTCCACATTGCACGTTGTGTGATGTGACTGTTGCATATTTACACATTGTGATATCAAAGCTAAAACCGTATATTGTGCAGCCCTAGTGTCTTATATTGTAAAGTGTGGAAGTTGATTAAACTTGTTGCTTTGAAAGAAACAAGTTGACTTACTTTATATATAAAAAAAATTTAAAATTTAAATTAAAAAAAACTGGGTAAACCCATTGTAACTTAAAAATGGTAAATTGACCTAACTTAATTTTTCATAATTATGCACATTTAAAAGTCTGTGAAATTAAAATGAAGTTTTTTACATGTTTTTTATCAGTATGTTAGTGCTCAGGTTAATCTGGTGTGCTCTAAAACAGTGAAAGAAATCACATTTATAAGATTTAAACATCAAATCTTACAGTTTTGACGCTTCTGCCTAATAGATCAACACTCAAAAAATGAATTGTGCTGCTTGTTCAAACTACTTATCTAAAACGGGCTGAATAAATGTAATTCTTTAGTGTTTTTGGGGTAACTTAAATGTATTATGTTCAATCCACTTAAATTTGTAAAAACAATTCAGTTAACTTGATTGATTTATGTTGGGACAACATGAAGGAGTTGTGTGGAAGCCAGTATTTTTATTACAGTGAACGTTTTTTGTTTTAATTTGACATCACCTCATACTTTAATTTCTCATCAAATTTTCTATACTATAAGGAATTTTTGTTTTGTAGTATATTAAAACAGAAATGATTGCGATAAGTGATATTACTGTCATTTTGGGATCATTTATGCCACAGGTTACTGTATATAATGATTATATAACAGCATATTAATGCAAATAGCCATAAACACGTTCAAATTTATCATTCTTAAGATTATTTAGATTCTATAATTTGATATTAAACAGGCAAATGTCCTATTATATACTATTAAATGTGATATTAGGTAAATGCCCATTTATAAACTTTGACACAGATGAGCTAAAATGTAAATGTCATTGTAAAGTGGCGTTATTTGTGAATTTGTAAATATATATTGCTACGGCAAAATTATTGAGGTGATTTCCATGTATTGTACAATAAGTTTAGGATCTGCAACATATCAAATTTCACTTTGCGCAATTTCATTGAATTGTCTGAATGTTGTCATGATAAGGATTTTTTTGTTATGCAATATATTGTCAAAGAAATTGTTGCGATAATTGATATTATTGTCATTTTTGGATCATTTTGGCTGGTTTAAGGCTGGTTTAAGCTGTTTTTTTTTCAGTAGGGATATCATTCTTAAGATTATTTAGATTTTATTTTGATGTTAAACAGGCAAATGTCCTATTTTACATATATATAAATATATAATTATATATATATATATATATATATATATATATATATATATATATATATATATATATATATATATATATATATACACACACACACACACAAACACTATTAAATGTCCTATTAGGTAAATGCCCAATAATAAACTTTGATACAGGTGAGAATGTAAATGTCATTGTAATTTGGCGTTATTTGTGAATTTGCAAATATATATTGCAATGGTAAAAATTATTGATGTGATTTCTATGTATTGTACAATAAAATCATGACCTGCAACATATGAAATTTCACTTTACGCAACTTCGTTAAATTGTCTTCCTGTTACTATAAGGAATTTTTGTTACGTGATATAGGCTATTATCACAGAAATTGTTGCGATAAGCGATATTATTGTCATTTTGAGATCAGCTTTGCCACTGGTTACTGTATATAGTGATTATATAACAGCATAATATTGCAAATAGAAATAAACACGTTCATATTTAGCATTCTTAAGATTATTTAGATCCTATTTTGATGTTACAAACAAAGGTCCTCATATATATACATATATATATATATATATATATATATATATATATATATATATACTATGAAATGTCATGTTAGAGACATGCCCAATCATAATATGTCGATTGATTATTGTGACAGGCATCCTGAATATAGTTATTAAACTCGTTATAACCAAATGCCTTACAATCACAAAGCGGTAACAAGGACTAATGACTAATGTAGTAAACTAATCTTTTTGGAAGTAATGACATTACTTTAACTTGACATTACAGTACTCCGTAATTAACTTGATGGACTGCTTGGTTATTATCACATAGTTCACATTTTAGTTTCACTTGTTTGTTTATGTATTGAGCACAGCATTGACGCACACACATATACACACACACACACACACACACGTGTGAAGTGGTTTTGATCGTGTGTTTTCGACGTGCGCCGACCGCGGCTTATCGCTGGAGCGATCTCTGCAGTAATGAATGGAGCGGCTGAAGGTTACAGCTTTTATGAATGAGCGCAAACAACAACTCCTCTGCCCTTCGCCCTTCCGTTTGACAAGCGCTGGCAGACTGACTCCAATTCATCCGCGAGGACGCTATTGTTAACGTGTGACAGCCATTCTGTCACCGAGGGCCACGATATTAGGACATAAAGCCGAGGAGATGACAAATAACAGTACGTGGCCTAACTGACGATAAAACGTCGATTAAATCTGCACATAAAAATCTCGGAAGTGTCGACGTTAGTCGTGTGTCCACGTTGCTTACAGACTCAATTTAAGGTTAAACATTAAATCTTTCTCAAATATAAAACGCGTTGACACCGAGCTAACACAGTCAAATGCTGTTTTATGAATGAAGCACTGTATGCAAATGAGAACGATTCAAAGCGTCTGCGAGGAGAAAAAAACGGACATTTGGCGGATACATCCGACACACTTTGCAGAACATGAACTCATTTCGCTTTTCAGGAGTAAATATTTAAGCAAGCTTACTTGTTTTTAAAAAAAACAAACAAACAAAATGGCTCTGCTGCGCAAAACAACATGTGACGTGCAAACACATAGGAATGTTGAAGGAAGGGCCTTTAAAAACATCAAATCCCTTTACAAAATATTTCCGATCCACCCCCACTCCATCTCCCTCCCTCCTTCCTTCCTTCAGTCAAGTCTGTCGGTGGGAGAGGGCCCGATCCCCCCCGTCCGCTGACAATACCACTCCACATTTCACCCTCAAATACTTCACCAAACTTTTCCAGCACAATCTCCACATGACTGATTTACAGCCCCAAAACACATGACAGGCGGACGAACATCCCGAACAAACACACAAAGACACACATTTTAAAAAAACAAGGCATTTCTGTCCAGGTACTTACTCGTTTGGGTGTGTTTCTTCAATCATTTTTCTCGTTTCACCTACACATAAATCCCACAGCGGGTCCGCTCGGTCTGTTCGTCATCTTCACGCCTCACTCCAGTCTCTTTTCCCCCAAAATAATCCATCACATTCGGCTGTGTGTTTGTCTTCTTGTCGCTCCCTCTCCTCTCCTCGTCTCCGTCTTGATGGCTTTTTCGCTTCTTTTCTTTTTTTTTCCACTCCTTTTTTCCTAACCAGTTGCTGATGGAGGAGTATCTCGGAATAAAGAGCCTTAATTCGGATCGTTTCCCCCGGTTTGAGTGCTGGTGTGTATTTCCGAGAACGCTGCAGCTGGAAGGAGTGTTGCTGTAGCTGAGGTGGCCCCGACGAGCCCCATCTCTGATTACTCCATGTTGGATTATTGTGCAGCAACAGCGCGAGCAGAGCAGCAGCGGGAGGAGGAGGAGGAGGATGAAGAGAGGGCGGAAGCGATGACGTCACACTGCAGGCCAAATGCCTTTAAAATCAGTGGGAACTTAAATTTTTTATACACAAAAATAAGTTTCTAAAAACAATACCTATTTTTAATACTTTCCTTGTTGAAATTTCGTACAAAATTTAATCTCTTAAGCTTATTAAAAATAAGAAGAAGAATAAGTTTCTTAAAGCTTATGACAAACTTTTTTCTTAATGATTGAGGCTGTGTATTTTTTTTCACTCTGTCTTCTTTTTTTTTGTTATTGTATTTTTTCTTCAATGCATTGATGTTATTATTCTTGTATTCAATAAAATAAATAAATAAAAATCAGTGGGAACTTACTGTTATTCATTTATTTTGAGAGTGTAATTATGCTGTACAATTTTGGAAACATACTGGATTATTTATTAATGATAATATACAACAAGACGTTTCTGTTACTTTTAAAGAAATTATTTTTGGTTATTATGAATCTGCCCCTACTAAGAGAAATGCTTGTTTTGTTATAAATTTAATTTATTTTCTTTGTAAATTCCATATCCACAAATGCAAATGTACTAATACTAAACCATATTTTCCTGTTTTTTTTTTGTTTTTTTTGCAAGAATTTAGTCATTATATACAATTAATTTCATTATCTAAAAATAAGAAAGCAAACAGAACTATTTCATTTTGTAATGACTTTAATTTATGTACTGTTCTTGATTCTTAAATGTCTTACCCTCAAGTTTATATCATGTTCTTTATTCTTTTTTTTCTTCTGTCTTTCTCTCTCATATCTCTTTTTTATTGACAATGTAATTTATATTCTGTATTGTAAACAAATATTGCTACAAACCTGTCAACTGTTTTTTTGCAAAAAAATAAATAAATAAAAAAATCAGTGGGAACATTGTCAATCTTTTTGCCAAATGCACCCATGTTCAAGTGTTTTGGTCCGACTTGTGTTCGTTTGTTTTACTTCAAAATGCAAGTTTAACATTGCTTCTTATTTGTGTGATAGAACTTGTTACTTTTCTCAGGATAAACTTAACAGTATAGGCAATTTATTAATTTAATGGGTAAATATTATATTCAAAAAGGTAAAATGTCTTCATCACTGCCTAATTAGCAGGTTTTTAAAAGGTTTGATTAGCACATTACAAAATAATGACAGTAAAATAAGTGTAAAAACTGTGAAAGGACATTTGCCTCTGTACCTTGTTTTTTATTGTATTGTTTGTATTATTTATTTTTATTATTTAAATTCCTTGTTTATTTAAAGAACTATTATTAAACACATTTTAAATCCAAGTACCACCATATTGACTGGTATTGAAATACATGGTAGGCCTAAATAAGCGGCTAAAGCTCTGCACAGTTCACAAATGTGGCAGATAAAATCTTATTATTACGAAAATGTATTATTGTCAGCCACTTTAAACATAATAAATAGCTTAAACAATATCACACTTACAGGTACAAAATAAAGATAAATAAAACATCAACGTTTAAATTAAAATGTGATTTTAAAATTTGATTAAAAATGGCACTGTTCTTAAAAAGTTACAAGAAAACTGTTGTACTTAAATGTAAAGTATTATGATGAACAATAATATTGGCCATCCCAGGTGGGCCAGCCCAGCCTTGCCTTGCCTTTTTTTGGTTAAGACGTTAAACCGAGGTCCTGACTCTCTATGGCCATTAAAAATCCCAGCATCCTGGACAAAATTTGCCAAAATGGCCACTGTCCATCATGGCTTCCTAATCTTCCCCATATCATAAACAGCATGTGATTGAAGAACTATTTTTCCATATTAAAAGGTTTTTGTCTTAACCAACACCTGAAATGTATGTTTTAGAAACGGCTTCGATTTCTTGCAGCTGAACAACAGAAAACTGACACTGATCACCTCAGGTACCAAAAACATTCAAACCGTTTGAAACTGAACTTTAGAACTGTGACTCAGTGCAGGCCAACACATATCAGAGATTCAGCATCTACATTTAATAATGTTTTCAAGAGTTCACACTTAGCTGATGATTGATAGTAAAGCTAGTTTGGCGTGCTGTCCCGGGAGAGAGCCCTGAGCTTATAAGATCCTCGAGCCCTGGGCTCCCTCCCGTTGCAAGGCGAGAGGGGAGTTTGAGCTCAGGTAGATGTATTTTGTTTAATTGTATTTTGATTAATTGTTTAGAGCAGTGGCGCAACAAGGGGGTATGCAGTATATGCGGCGCATAGGGGCGCCACACATGGGGGGCGCCGTTGTGCCAAAACTATTTTTAAAATTATCCTTATTAAAAGTATCAAATAATAAAAATAAATAAATATGTTTTGTTAAAAAACATTATTTTGCATTTTAAACGAATATAATATTGTTATTGTTTAATTCAAAATCATTTAACACAATAACATGCAGTCCCACAGCCTAAAGTGCTCATGTAGATGTAACTGTTTAGATTTGCTTTTATTTTTATCAAAATAAACTGTCAAATCATACATAATGTCAAAAGTTATAAGATTAATCTGAAAATTTGTCTTCAAAAATTTGGTTCTCAAATCTTCATTTATTATTAATTAATTAATATAAAATAAGAGGGATCACACAAAATTTGAACCTGCATACCCCTCAGTAAATGTGTAGTTGCGCCCCTGGTTTAGAGTGCTTGTTTTTGAACTGTGGGAGGAAACCGGAGGATCCGGGGAAAACCCACGCGACCACGGGGAGAATGAGCAAACTCCGCACAGAAATGCCATCTGGTTTGGAAAGGAATTAAACCAGGGGCATTCTTGCTGTGAGGCAACAGCGCTAATCGCTGACCACCGTGACGCCCGTTTGAAAGGAGAGAAAGTAGGGTTGGGTGTGGGGGGGTGGGGGGTTTCTTCGAGATGAAGATATTGAGATGAGAAAAGTCTGGTTATTTATAGTGAGTTAAGGATCGTCTGATAGGATAATCAGTCATTAGCTAAAGTTGGAACAGCTGCGAACAATCATAAGCACCTGATCCTCTCGAAATTTGCAGTGCGTGCACTATTCTGTGCTCCTGAATAGCTGTATTTAAATTTCTGCTATGTTGTGTCTGGTGCCAAATTGCTTATCAGTGCAAATCTCGTCACATAGCGTGTTGTTAGGACATGTGGTTATATTGTACCCTGCTCACCTAATGTTTACATCATATTTATATTATTTGCTAAGTAATAACCACCGCATATGGAACTCTGAATCTGCGTCTCATTTCGGAGTCTGCTACTGTCCACTGAAGGTCACATTTTGGTCGCGGACACATACTTTGAGAGCCTTCCTGACTGAATGAATGAAATGCGCAGTTTTCCACCAAGGCAACCCGGGGTGCTGGAATATAATTGGCTGAAGTGGCATTGGGCGGATTAAAGAGACCAAAACAAAGACAGCGTTCTGGCACGTAATGCACCTTATCAGGGCTTTACATTAACACCCACCAACCCGCCAAATGCGGGTAGATTTCAGCTTTGGCGGGTTAGACAGACAATCCCACTAGCCACTTTGGCTGGTTGAAAATAATTTTTAAATTATAGTTTTCCTAAAAGCAGGGTTCGGCAATACAAGGATGGCCCAATATGCGTGCAAATGTGATCTTAGAATCGAATAATTGTGATCACGCGAGCAGAAGAAAGCAAGTGAATACCGAATGAGAGGATGATCATCACTCATAACAGCTGATGTGATACGCGCGACTGCTTAAACCGCGTGCGCGCTCCCAAATCGTGAACCAACCGTGTCTGGAACCGGTTCTGGAAACGCAACTGTCATCAATTCTCTTTTAAATAAACTAGACAAAAAGTGATGAACATGCACTCGCAGTCCTGCTGCTTTTAAGAGCTCAAAATGTGTCTTTTTGTAAGCAGCACCGGTTGCTTTCACGTTGAACAGATTATTAAATGGTCTAAAGTTAACAGTGTGCATGTGATCATCCTTTCATTATCACACACGGTATGTTTCACCTGCTTTCATTTGCTTACAGTTATATTTGATTTATTTTTGTTAAAATGGTTTAATATTTTTTTTACAACATTGCTTTTAATAGGAGATTAACTCTCCATTTATGTGCAGTTCCGAGAGATCTTTAGCCACGACAGATTACGGTGCATATTGTTCTTTTCTTTCTTTTTTTAAGAGATGTTTTGTTAAATAAAAAGGATAGTATGCAGCTATATTTTGCTTGTTTTAACACATTAAAATTTGTGGCTAGGAAATAATTATTGTTTAGTGTGGTTATAGAGATAAATTTGGTTCATCGTTAATTTTGAGCTCTAAAAAAAGTCACGTGAAATAAAAAACTAATTGCAATGTAACACTATGAAACCACAACCCATTTGCTTATGCTCATTGAGCAAACTCCTACTCGACACACAAAAAGTGAAAAGAATGAGGACCCAAGTGGACATAACACAAAATTTAAATCAAGTAACTTTAGCATGTCAACGTCACATTTATGCATATAAAATATATTTTCCCAACAATAAAATTGTGGCTAGTGAAAATGCAGAGTGGCTAGTAACATTGGAAAACTACTAGCCACAGTGGCCGGTGATTAAAAAAGTTAATGTAAAGCCCTGCACCTCATCAAAGCAGAATATCTGACTTCAGCATTGTTTTTCACATAAAAATATCTTCACATATTAAATATCTGCAAACACATTATGATACTTTTATGCTTTAAAAGTTTAAAAACTTACAACACCTTAAAAAACTATTGAAGATATTTTGAAGAAAGCTGAAAACCATTGACTCCTATATAGTAGGAAAAACACAATGGAAGTCAATGGTTACAAGTTTCCAACATTTTTCGAAACATCTTCTTTTGTGTTCATTATAAGAAAGGAAGTGAGAAGGTTTGGATAAAAGTGAAGAATGAGTAAACAATGACAAAATTTCAGTTTTGGTTGAACTATCCCTTTAAAAGTACTACTTCAGAGCACCACTTCCTCCTCCTCCTCCAAAAACACTGTTATCAGGGTCAAAGGTGGAAAGCACAGACTCCTTATCTGAGCAACTTCTGACTCGGAGGGAAAGCCGAGGATTAGGCGTAGCTTTGATCAACAGACGAGCGCGGTATTTTCAAGAACCGGTGACAGTTTAAATTCCTCATTGATCACTTTTAAATCAGGACTCCTTCAGAAGCGCTCTTCATTACAATAGAGTACAACACAAGGCCTGCTGGTCAAAGAGCTGCTGGTTCATTTGCAGATCTTATCAAAGCATCTCAAATGCCATGAAGCAATCAGGAAGGTGCTTTTTTCAGGCTATATATTCTCCAACGCCTGACAATAGTTAACTGTGATGGTTATCCGCATCAACAATTAATCTGATTTCAGACATATTGGTGTTGATAAGAACTGTATTGATGCTACTTCACTGCCCCGTGATCATGGGACATCTCACCGAGAGAGCAAAATGCTTGGTCATCGGGGAAAAAAAAGTGGGAAAACATTTACAGAAATTGTCCTTTTTAAAGAAGAAGAGAGTCAAGTTGAGTGTGAAACTGGTTGAAAATAGTATTACTTTTAATATTGATAACAATAATAATAATAATGGGGTATACGCCGAAGTATGCTAATAGGACTTTAAATTTGCCATTAACCTGGGTTAAGCGCTTCCGGCGAATTGAATGGCAATGCAAAATCCCGGTGCGTTTAAGGTCTGTTTTCTTTAAATATCAGCGATCTCCACTAGCTGAGTGATATCCGATTTAAAGTGGGTCTCAGATTGTACAAGAAGCACTGCATTAAATTACATTTCCCACCGCCATATCTTTATAATATGAGCATTTATTTTACCCCAGTATATTTAATTGAGCTTCTGCGTTAGCCTGCCGATTCTGACGGGCGCGTGCGAGTAAACGGCTTTTTGACTCGTTTTACGCTTGAGCAACTAAATAAATGCTAAAGTTTATTTTACTGAATGTATTTTAATGACATTACAACATCGATGCTGTATAAGGAACCATATAAAATGGAAAAAAGTTCACAATAACAGGTCACCGGAAGTGTATCAGCATGGGAACAGCACTAGCTCGGCATATACCCTAATATTATAATTATACTGATAATGATAATAACAATATTGATAATAATAATAATAATATTACTGATAATAATAATAATAACAATAAAAATAATGATAATAATAATATACTGATTATAATAATAACACTATTATTAATGATAATAATAATAATAATAATAATAATAATACAAATGATGATAATAAAAATAATACTGATAATAATAATAACACTAATAGTAATAATAATAATAATAATAATCATAATACTGATAATAATAATAATAATGATAATACTGATAATAATAATAACACTAATAGTAATAATAATAATAATAATCATAATACTGATAATAATAATGATAATAATGATAATACTGATAATAATAATAATACTGATAATAATAATAATACTGATAATACTGATAATAATAATAACACTAATAGTAATAATAATAATAATAATCATAATACTGATAATAATAATAATAATGATAATAATGATAATACTGATAATAATAATAATACTGATAATAATAATAATACTGATAATAATAATAATACTGATAATACTGATAATAATAATAATAATAATACTGATAATAATAATAATAATAATAATAATAATAATAATAATAATAATAATATATCACTGGTGGGACGCTAAGGCACTCGGCCCAAATTATATTGTTAGCTAAATTCTATTGGGATTTATTAAAAAAATATATTTAGCAAGTAATGAGCCAAAATTAGTTTTATTTATTTATTTATTTGAGTATTTCCTATTACATGTGTTTTCTGAACAAAGTCTTATTTCTTAAATAAATGCGTTTCTGGAGTGAATAAAACAATATATAATAAATACTCAATACAAATTTAAAATAATTAAAACCTGCTAATTATTTGAGTCTTTTGTGTCCCCAGAATGTTTTATAAGTTTCTATTTTATACCTCAGGTAGAGCATCAGGTAGTTTTTTTTTTTTACTGCGCCTTTAAGACTAGTCCTTCATGCCCACTGTTTCCAAGTGCCTGTCAGCGTGCCTTAAACTCCTCCCTCGGCTGCCTCATACAACAGACAGACATAAAGGAAGAAGATCTCACGTAGCGTTAGTGAGAAATACTACAGTAAGAACTTTACAAATGAGTATTTGATGCATTGGTTGTGGAATTGCAACGATGAGTCAGACAGGATGTCGTTACAAAGGTTTGTCCCACTTTATATTAAGTGGCCTTAACTAATATGTACTTACACAGGAATTAATAGTTTGTTACAATGTACTTATTGTGTAAATACATGTATTTAATGAGTATTTATGCTTGATTAAATACCGGTATGTAAATACATCTGTAACTAACTTTTGTAATTACATTTGTAAATACACTGCTGACCATCCCCTACACCTTAACCCACCCTTAAACCTACCCACACCACCAAACCTGTCCATAACCCAACCCCTATCCCAACTCAAAAGCACCACAAGTGTTCTCAAATACATCATAAACACAGTAAGTACATTGTATTTATTTTTTGATTCAAGTACATAGTAGTTAAGGACACTTAACATAAAGTGGGACCCAAAGTTACTACGGAGACATGTTAAAATGCAGCTCACAATCAATTCAGTGGGCATTGGGACGCACTCAAATTGCAGCCGGTCTCAAAACCGCTCCAATTGTTCCACCGTTTTTTTGTTCTTAAATTGAAAAAAAAAAAAAGGACTGGGTGTGTTTATATCACCCCAATATGATGATCTACACTATACATGCACACATCTCTCCAAACAGTAGATTTAACACTATAGGTGCCCTTTAAATGTCACTTTAAGCTGAATACTAGTATCTTGTAAAATAAATAGAACAATATGTACTGTCATCTTGGCAATATCAAAAGATATTAGTTATTAATATTATTCATATGCTTAAAAAATGTGTTGAAAAAAATCTTTGTTAAACTGAACTTTACTGTAAAAAAAAACACTGCATTCCACACTATCGATTTGTGTTGGGATGACAAGAAGGAATTAAGTTAACTTTAAGTGGATTGAACAGAAATTTCAATCTGAATTCAATTAAATTTTCCCCCAAAAACCTCAAGAATTGTGCTGATTCAGCTCATTTTAAATAAGCAGTTTAAGCAAACAGCAAATGTCATTTTTGAGTGCTTGAAAACATTTGACAAAGAATACATTTCATAGATAAAGAAAGGCTTTCTCTAGGAGGCGGAACACTCTTAATTAAGAGTGTAATTAAGTAATTATTATTTTGTTGTTATTACATACAGTTCAAATGACCACAAACAATCAGTCTCGAACAATAATATCTGCATCTGATTTACTCTCTAATCTCAGTTAATAAAACAGTAAAACCAAATATAACCAAGTAAAACATCATCAAATTAGTCAAATAAAAGCACTGATATTGCAGCAGAATTTATTATTATTTTCTCCATTTTGCTTTCTGCCGGACACAGCACTGCAACACAAACAAAATCAATAAAGAGTAGAAAAAAATACAACAATAATCAAAACAATAATGAGACATTCAGAGAATTAAAACACATCTCTTTCCTCTTAAACGGACAGTTTGTTTACTCGAGTTTCTTTCTTCTGTTGAAAACAAAAGAAGGTATTTTGAAAAATGTTAAAATCCATCAACTTCCATAGTTTGCTTTTCCTTCAATGGAAGTCAATGGTTACCGGTTTTCAGCACTCTTCAAACCATCTTCTTTTGTATTTAACAAAATAAGTAACACATACATCTTGGAATTACTTGAGGTTGAGTAAATAATGTAAATATTCATTTTTTGGGTCAATTATCTCTTTAATATATACATTTTTAATATTCACTCACCGGTCACTTTATTAGGTACACATTATTAGTAGCAGGTTGGACTCCCTTATGCTTTCAGAACTGCCTTAATCCTTCGTGGCATAGACTTAACAAGGTGCTGGAGATATTCCTCAGAGATTTTGGTCCATATTGACATGATAGCATCACCCAGTTGCTGCAGATTTGTCGGCTGCACATCCATGATGCGAATCTCCCGTTCCATCACATCCCAAAGGTGCTCTATTGGATTGAGATCTGGTGACTGTGGAGGCCATTTGAGTACAGTGAACTCACTGTCATGCTCAAGAAACCAGTCTAAGATGATTCGGCGTGTTATCTTGCTGGATCCACTGGGAACACTGTGGCATCAGCAAGGCATTTGCGCCCACAGAACTGCCACTCAGTTTTTTTTCTTTTGACCATTTTCTGTAGACCCTAGAGATGGTTGTGTGTGAAAATCCCAGTAGATCAGCAGTTTCTGAAATACTCAGACCAGCCCATCTGGCACCAACAACAACCATGCCAAGTCACTTAAACCACCTTTCCCCCCCTTTTTGTTGCTTGGTTTCAACTGCAGCAGATCGTCTTGACCATGTCTACATGCACTCAGTTGCTGCCATGTGATTGGTCGATTGGAAATTTGCGTTAACATTAAAAATAGACAGGTGTACCTAATAAAGTGGCCGCTGAGTGGATTAAAGCAACACAAACTTAACCGTGGTATATTATAATGTGCTAAAACTATTTTAAATTCAGCCTGACAGCAGAACGCTGGCTTCACTGATAAATACATTAATACAAATGCCACAGACTCTCAGTCCAATCTCTCAAATCCCTTAAAAAAAGAATAAAAAACACAGCAATAATGCTAGTCGCTCTTGTTATTGTGGACAAGCACATGACATGCTAACAGGGAAACAACAGACAGACAAATGCTACAGGGCTAAAGCTCTGGAATCAACAGAATCAGACTATGTTTTTGGTTGCTCAGTTTCTGTTGTCGTAACACTGGCAAAGATCTGTGAAAACTTGTTTCAGCCACAGAATCAAAAAATTAATACATTTTTAAGTCACAATTTCAAAGACTTCCAACTTAAAGTCAGAATATTTTTTTATTTGCATCTTTTCCCTCATCATTCTTAGTCTTTAGCTCTTCATTTTGAGTATATCTCACCTGTGAACAATTTTTATCAGTTTTTTGTGTTTTATCTCTCAATTTTCAGTATAAATGTCATTACTCTGCAGTCTATTTTTTCTCATAAATCTAATCTTTATCTCTCAATTCTGAATTTATTTCTCATTACTCTAATTTTTACTCATTATTTTGAGTTTTTTTTCTCTTAATTTTGAGTTTATATCTAATTTTTCTGCATTTTATCTTGTTATTCGAACTCTTTTTCTCTCAATTTTCAGATTATATCTAATTTATCAGTATTTCATGTTTTTATCATATTTCATCATTTTTGTTTTTTCTCATTATTCTGAGTTTTTATGCCAAAATTGAGTTTATATACAATTTTCTAACATTTTTATCAGTATTTTGTGATTTATCTCTTAATTTTCATCTTATATTTCATTATTATGCATTGTTTTCTTATTATTCTGAGTCGTCATGTCTCAATTTTGACTTTATATAAAAATGTTCAACATTTTTATTAGTATTTTGTTTTATCTCTGAATTTTCAGTTTATATTTCATTATTCTGCATTTTTCTCAGTATTCTGACTGTTTATAACTTAATTTCGACTTATCCAAAATTTTTCATAAAATGTAATCAGTATTTTGTTTTGATCTCTCAAATTTGAGTTTATCTCATTTTTTTTGTTTAAATCTGATTATTTAGCATTTTTCTCATTATTCTGAGTCTTTATCTCACAATTTTAAGATTTATATCTAATTAAAAAAAAAATTATCAGTATTTCATGTTTTATCTTTAAATTCTCAATTTATATTTCATTATTCTGAGTCTTTATCCCTCAATTTTGTGTTCATATCTTATTTTACATTTTTTCTCACTGTTATAAGTTTTTATCTCCCAAATTGGAGTTTATATAAATCTTTTCAACATTTAGGATCAGTATTGCATGTTTTATCTCTCAATGTTGTGTCCATATCTCATTATTTTAAACATTTTCTCATTGTTATGAGTTTTTATATCTCAATTATTTTCAGCTTACTTATACTGCATTTTGTCTCATTATTCTAAGACTTTTATCTGTCAATTTTAAGTTTATATCTCAATATTCTACATTTTGTCTCAGTATTCTGTTTACCTATCAATTTTCAGCTCATATCCCACAATTCTCTTTTCTTTTAAGCATTCCAAGTTTTATATAAGAATTATCATATAACAATTCTAAAAAACTGAAGAAGAAAACAACTATTGCAACTAACTTATTAACTTTTTTTTTTAATCCCATGGCAGAAATAAGCTTCCATAAAACATTCAGCTTTAATTCCCGCCGTTACATTACACACTGACAATGATGCATTTGTCACCGGAATTACATACAGTACAACATAAGCCGTCATGAATTGCAGCTTAAATTTAGCCTTCAAGGTAATATAGAAGTGATGATGGTGTCTGTCAGAACCAACTGTGAACTTGGCTGTTACATATTTCCACTGTTCATCACTGACTGGGTCATTCCTGTCATGCACTACTGTAATACTGGATAAAATATTGCTTGGTACAAAGTGTATATATACAGTTAAAGTTTAAGCCATAATCATTAGCCCTCCAGTGAATTTTTGTTTTCGTTTTCAAATATTTCCCAAATGATGCTTAACAGAGCAAGTTCGTTATTATTGTTCATTTATTTATTTCCTGGAAATTAGAACTGAATTTAGAAATAGTTTTTATACAAATCTTTGTGCTTAACAAACTAAATCAAATATGTAGGCTAATGGAGGTCTTCGGTGGAGTGCATACAACAGCGTTTCTTTATCCAGGAAAGTAAAGGAGTAAAGCAGAGTAAACAGTAAGAGGTTGAATGGAGGAGGCTCGTTCTTTATCCTCACGCTGCAGATGCTCTGTTTAACTGTTTTCTTGCTAGTGACGCGTTCAGTTTTTCCACTTACGAAGTCCGCCATGTAAATAGCAGATGCGCCATGGCGCAACGCAACTGACTCTTAAAGGAAATGGGAGACGAGACTCTGATTGGTTTAACGCACGTTATGCTCAAAACACACCCAGAACTCATTAAGAGAATAAGCACAACCCTGTTAGACCATGCGCCGGGCGCAGACTGTATTTTTCCATTCTTAAAATACCAAAAGTGGATTTGGATTAATGCTTTTGCACAATGTGCTTAAGACTTTCCGCCTAGATTGTTAAAATAAAGCCTTTAAAGTTTTGAGTTTAAAAGCTGGATTTTAAAAGCTATTTCTTTTTCTTTTTTCGAACTTTGCAAAGATTCACTTATGATGGAAACCCAGCTACTGACGACTGGAGAAAATTCAGCAATGATTTTCAAAACAGCATTCTATAAGAAAACAGTTTTTTCAAATTAAAATAATTATTCACAATTATACAGTTTTTATTATATTTTAGATCAAATAAATGCAGTTTTCGTGAGCACAATCAGCAGCTTTAAAAACAAAACAAAAAATATATACTTAAAAAAGAATACCAATTTCATTCATTCATTTTCTTGTCGGCTTAGTCCCTTTATTAATCCCGGGTCGCCACAGCGGAATGAACCGCCAACTTATCTAGCAAGTTTGCAGCGGATGCAATTCCAGCCGCAATCCATCTCTGGGAAACATCCACACACACATTCACACACACACACTCATACACTACGAACAATTTAGCCTACCCAATTCACCTGTACAGCATGTCTTTGGACTGCGGGGGAAACCGGAGCACCCGGAGGAAACCCACACGAAGGCAGGGAGAACATGCAAACTCCACACAGAAACGGCAACTAAGCCGAGGCTAAAACCAGTGACCCAGCGACCTTCTTGCTGTGAGGCGACAGCACTACCTACTGCGCCACTGCTTCGCCCATACCAATTTCAAAGGAGGGCTAATCATTATGGTTTCATATACATTTATTTTGTCAATATATTTAAAGGCAAAATAATTAGTCCACCTGTGAAATTGGTATTCTTTTTCAAATATTTGCCAACAGATACAATTTTTTTTTCACAGTATTCTCTCTATATATTTTTTTATGACGGAGAAAGTCTTATATTGCTCAGTTTAACAGGAATTTACATTCTTTTCACAACAATTTTAAGGTCAATAGTTATTAGCCAGTTAAGCCTTTAAATTGCACTTTAAGCTGAACGCTAGCATCTTGCAAACAAACCTGTAAAATATAAAGTACCTTCATCATGTCAAAACACAAAAGAAATGAGTTATTAGGAATACATTATTACAACTTTTATATTTAAAAGTGTGTTAAAAGAACAACACTAGTGAAATATTTGAGCATTTTAAAGGAGGGCAAATAATTTCGACTTCAACTGTATATATATCAAAATTGCACAGTATTTGTTTTTAAAGATGACTAAAAATGATAAGAATGACCCACAAATGTAATCAGTAAACAGATGCTTTAGCAACACATAAAAACACACACAACCCCTGCCCAGTTCCTTTCATAACCCAACCCCATAAAATCCACACCTGATGACAGGATTGACAGGCTGAACAAAAGCGACTGGTGATGAGCTGGTGTTCTATCTGACGGTGACTCCCAGCTTCTCCAGAACCCGCACACCCTTCTCCTGATACTCTTCCCGGGTGAGCCAGAAGTTGTCCTTGTCCTTCATGATGTCGGCCAGAACTGCTCCGCCCAGAAACACCATGTGCTTGCGGCGGGGAGGGTCTTCGATGCGGATCTTGAATTTCTATGGGAATATTAAATAGATGTTGTCAGGGGAGTGGAAGAGCACTGACACTGACCCACACACTACAAAATGCTTAAATTAAATGCTTACAATTGCCAGCTGTAAATAAAAAAAACTAATTAAGTAATTAAATAAACAAACAAACAAACAAACAAACAAATTATCACATTTTATTATTTTTCAAATATTTCTTCTTTTTCAAACGTGTATTTTTTATTTAATAATAAATCCTGCTAAGGTCAATATTATAAGCCTCTTTATTTATTTTTTTTGATTGGCTACAGAACTTGCCTTTAAATGATACTTTTAAGCTGAATACTAGTATCTTGCAAAATATCTTGTAAAAATGTATTCTTATCAAGGCAAAATTAATCATGATGATTATAATTAGAAATGTGTTGAAAAAAAATCTCATAATAATTTTCAACATAATTTGGGAAATATTTGAAAAATGATTCAAACTTCATAGGATGGCTATGACTATTGTACATATCTCAGTTTGGACAGTAAATAAAATAAAATAATAAATAAAATAAAATAATTAAATTAAAATAAAAAATAATTATAAAATAAATAAGCAAATATATAAAATAAAATAATAAAAAGTAAAATAAAATAACATAAAATAAATAAAATACAAAATATATAAAATAAATAAATAAAATAAAAAATAAGTAAATAATAAAATAAAAAATAAAACTAAATGAAAATTAGAATAAAAAATCAAATTTAATTACAAATTCAATAAAAATTGTAATTAAAAAAATAAAATAATATAAAATAAAAATAAGTAAATAGATAAAATGAAATAAATAGCAAAAGGTAAACTATTATAGACTAACTAAATTGGTAAACCCTGCAACCTTAAAACTAAATGAAAAATAGAACAAAAATAAGTATAAAATAATAAAAAATAAAATAAAAATATAATAATATAAAAAAACAAAATAGCGAAAGATAGCGAAAGATTCCTAAAATGCAAAATAAAACTAAAACTACACTTTGAGATTATATCTTTCTGTTTTTTCCACAGATGTTTGCATTTTCAAGATACAATAAAATGCCGAAGAGAAAAAAAAAATTTCAATCTTAAGGCAAAACTGCAGTGTTTTGTTTTCCTTAACTAAAACGACCAAAATTAAAGTAACTAAAACAAAAACTAGTAACTGAAAATAGACTTTAAGATAGTTTTTTTGTTCTTTCTTTGACATATTTTAAAAAATTTGCCTCTCAATTGTGACTATATAATTCATAATCTCTACTTTTTTCCCTTAAGATGTTTAGTTAACACCACAAGATGTTCACAAAAAGTTTATATCTCATAATCCTGACTTTTGCTCCCATAACTCAACGTTTCCATCAGATACTGTATAAACTGTTCATCATTTTTAATTTTAAGATATCACAACTCTTGTCTTACAGGTCCAGTGAAGTGCTTTGAAATAATAATTTTTACTCAATGTTTGACATAATCTCAACCAATACACAAAAAGTGGGTGGGACATAGTGTAGCCCCTCCCCTTTTAAAATACAGGCAATGGTGTTTTGTTTTATCACATTTCTGCTAGTGAGAGTGGTTGAAATGAAAAGAAAATAACAAGTGTCTTGAAGGGGGCGGGGCTTGTCAGATACTAGAGAGCATTTGATTGGTCTAAATATTTGATGAGGAACTGAAGTATAAGGTGACGTGAAAAGAAAATCATTGATAGGCTGAAGTGACAAACTGCAAGCTTTGGATGTTTATATCAGGTTTATATCTTCTAAACATGTATTTTGGAGTACACCAAGCTTATAGATATCCTAAACACTAACAAATGTACACTACCATCTAAATACCTTTATTTTAATTTCATGGAACCTTTAACGTCACACTTTTACTACAATAAAAAAACAGTTTGCTACACAAATCTCACAATCCTTCCAGAAAACATCCCAGTAAAAGCTTTCAATGGATCTCTTTAATATGTAGGCTCATAAAAAGCACACTGTCTGGTCGGGAATTGAGCGTCAAACCAAACAGGAGAATAATGAGGTGTGCGGTGGTGTATGGGTGTTCATCCGCTCTCAAACCCAGAACGGACTATAAACAGGTGGCTGAAAGGATCTCATGGATGCCTCTGTGAAAAAAGTTGATTGCTTTTTAATTTTCCTTAAACACAGTTTTAGCGCAGGCAGACAGACACGCCGCTCGACCGTATCAGACATGCCATCTGTAATTGATCATCTATATATAGCGGCCTGACATGCGGCCCACTCTGAGGCTCCCCAAAATGCTTTTCCAGGCCAATGGCCAGGTTTTAAATGAGATGGAGCTCAGCTGGGCAGTCTGTGTGTGTGTGTGTGATCGGGGATGTTTTACACTGTTTACCAGCGCATGAGCGGCTCCACCTGCTGGTGTTCAGGAGACATTACAACACATCTGCATGCTTTTTAAAGGGATATTCATTCATTTTCCTTCGGCTTAGTCCAGGGGTCACCAAACTTGTTCCTAGAGGGCCGGTGTCCTGCAAATTTTAGCTCCAACCCTAATCGAGGTCTTACTAGGTATACTTGAAACATCCAGGCAGGTGTGTTGAGGCAAGTTGGAGCTAAAGTGGACACCGGCCCTCCAGGACCGAGAATGGTGACCCCTGGCTTAGTCCCTTTATTAATCAGGGGTTGCCACAGCAGAATGAATCGTCAACTTATCCAGCATATGTTTTACGCAGTGAATGGCCTTCCAGCTGCAACCCAGTACTAGGAAACACACATACACACTCACATTCACACACATACACTACGGTCAGTTTAGTTTATTCAATTCACCTGTACCGCATGTCTTTTGACTGTGGGGGAAACTGGAGCACCCGAAGGAAACCCACACCAACACAGGGAAAACATGCAAACTCCACATAAAAACACCAACTGATCCATTCGGGACTCAAACCAGTGACCTTTTTGCTGTGAGGCGACAGTGCTAACCACTAAGCCTTTTTGAAAGGGTAGTTTGACCAAAAAAATGAAACTTCTTTCATAATGTCCTACACCTTTATTTGTTTCAAAGCTCTAGGAGTCCCTTTCCTCTGTTGAACAAATCAATTGAACACAAAAGAAGATATTTTGAAGAAAGCTAAAATAGTATATCAAGTATAAATAAAACTATTTAACTTTCAAAGTAGCGTTTTGTTTTGTGCACCGTTAAAAAAAGGCAGGTCTAAACACAAATAGATTAGTTTAACCTAATTATTTTTTTGCAAAATCATGTTAATTGAACTTAAAACAATTAAGTTGTCCTAAAAAAATCTCAAGAATTGTGTTTTTCAGCTCATTTTACATCAGTGGTTTGATTTATTTGATCGAACATGATTCAGTTGAGTGTGTGAGTGTGATCACATAATGCGACATTATGTTTTTGATGCTTTGTTTTTTGTTTTTTTAAATAGCAAAACAAACTAGGAACTCTAATCGGTTCAATTACATTTTGGGCATTTTTTTTTTCTCGATAATATGCGTCAATGAAACGGCGGAGGAAAAACATTCGCGAATCTGGAGGCAAAACTGGCAAAAGCTGAACCAAATCAATTTATTATTTACATTTATAATATATGACTTATATTACATTATTCATTCATTTTCTTGTCGGCTTAGTCCCTTTATTAATCCGGGGTCGCCACAGCGGAATGAACCGCCAACTTATCCAGCAAGTTTTTTACGCAGGGAGAACATGCAAACTCCACACAGAAACGCCAACTGAGCCGAGGATCGAACCAGCGACCTTCTTGCTGTGAGGCGAACGTGCTACCCACTGCGTCTCCATTACATTATTTTATAATATTTATAATATTTAATTTATTTATTTAAATCTAAAAATGTATCGAATATCGATATTTTTCAAGGTATTGTATCAAAGTTAGAAATTCCAGTATCGTGACAACACTAAACCTTACTGAAAAATGTTTTTTCCCGAAAACATGAAGAAACCATAATGTGGCAATTTTGCACACTCCTATGTAACAGCCTAATGTATCGATAATTAACCAAACATCTTTTTTTTATTTCTTTAATAAACTTACTTTTCATAAATCAGACTTTACAGGTTTAAAATCCATAAGAAACTGTGTGTATCTACATTTAAAGTGGAGCTATTATGCAAATTAATACAGTTGTATGGCAACAGTGTGCGCGAAGATAGCCAGCCTCAAATGATAAAAATAAATTTATTCTGTTTTTATGATCACACTTAATAAAACAGTCTGCAGAAACATTTTGATTGATGTTTTCCCTTTGTACCTGTCATCAGACGGGGGAAGCCCCGCCCATTAGTGACCATCTCTACCTCATTAGCATAGACAGCCCTTAGTGAAAAGCTTATAATAATAAGATAACATAAATCCTTTTTGAATCTGCCACTATGCTGACACACAGGCATTTGTAGCCCCACCCTCTTTTGAAAGGAGGACAATCTCAAATCTTAAAGCGACAATCACCTAAACAGCACATTTAGGATCAAAGCCTAAAAGGGTTAGTTTCAGAGAGTTTTAAAACATTTTTTTGTGGGGTATTTTGAGCTGAAACTTAACATACACACCTCTAGGGACACTCAAGACTTATTTTACATCTTCTAAAAAGCAGCCTAATAGGTCCCCTTTAAACTCCCATAAGAAAATACATCAAATCACTGTGAATAATCTCTATGTCCACTTATAACGAAGCTGCTTAACTCCATTCCAAACGTAACTATTTTTGTCTACTGGTGTTTGTTGGATGACACATTTACACGTGTATTGATTGAGCAAACTTACTGAGAGCTTGTCAACATCACCCTTCAGTACCCGCTCTAGATAAAGCTGTTTAAGTTCCCTCTCCAGTCGAGACGGCAGGCCAGGATACATGGTGGATCCTCCTGACAGAACGATGTGTTTGTAGAACTCAGCCCTGAGGAACAGAGACAGCACTGATGAAAACACACATCGCAAGGTTCACAGAAACCGCAGGGTTGATTGATAGGCAGTGTAATGTGACTCATAAGTAGGATCCTCATTTCTGATTGGTCAGTTGCGACATTCCAAGGTATGTTATTCTGAGATAACAACCGCTAAATAATACATCATAGATAATCAGATTATTATATCGCCCAGCCCAAGAACTAAGTGTTCATTTGTTTATTTGAATGTTACATAATATGGCACGACTTATATTGGAGGAAGGAACTTTTCAGAAAATGTAGGAATAGTGATAGAAGCTGACCTGGTGTCAATATCTGCCGCTTGAATGGTGTTGAAGAGAAGTTCAGCCACGCCGACCCCTTCCACATTTATGAGGTGAGGCTGGAACAGAGCTTCTGGGGCTTCAAACCTCTCACCTCCCACCTTTATAACCCGGCCATCAGGGAGCTGGAGCCACAGAGAACAAAAAAAAAAAAACACTTGTGAAAGCTTCTTATCTTAGGTCTTGACTTAAAAATATGTATTTTTTTTCGATGCGTGACATAATTGTAACAGAAACATAAACAGAAGGCAGGACACAGAGTAGCTCCTCCCCTTTCAAAAGACAGCCAATAGTGTTTTTGTTTTCATCACAGATCTGACAGTGAGAGTGCTTGGGTTCAAATAGCAATAGCAATAGAAGGGGGTGGGGCATGTCAGACTGTAGAGAGCATTTGATTGGTCAAAAGATTTGAGGCAAAGTATGAGGATAGTTCAAAAAAAAAAGTTGATCCATTTATGCAGAAATGATGAACTGCAAGCTTTACATCAGTTTTGTATCTTCTAAACATGAATTTTGTCACTGTTTTAGAGCTTCTAGATATCCTCAAGATACAAATACAGGGTTCATACAGTTTTACTACTAAAATTTCACTTTTCCAGGACTTTGGAGTAAAATTTCATGACCTAATTTTACATGTAATGTCAGCGGGTGCTTTGAACACAACTCCCCAGATGAGAGCAGCGCATGTCAGAAAGTTCATCGAGGATAAACCGCTGGATTTCATCTCACTATAGTTGTTAAACGTGATATTAAATTCATCTTGTCTCTATCTAACGACTCTTTGGTCTTTTGGATCTATTACTTGTTCTCAGGTAATGCTTTTTGGTTGAGCGCAAAGATAAGCTAATATATGAATTAATGTAACCGCGTACACTGAATCTGCATATTGACTGATGGCTTGCCTTTATTTACTATATTGTATAAATTTATTGTATGTTATACTTTTATAATGGCCATTAATGATTATTAAAACTGATATCCAGCAAAAAAGAGGGCATGTTTTGTATATTTCAACAAAAAGTAAAGAAGGCAGCTATGTTGCAGGCTTTAATTTTGTTATAAATATGCATACAGTGAAGATGACGGTCATGTAAATATTCAGCTACATGACACCTCAACATTTTCGGTGTCTGTTAAGGGAGTGTCAAAATAAAAATAGGCGGTTCCTTATATCATGTTTTTATTTTATCATTAAGATAGTGAAACTACGTACTGTAGCCAGGGTGCTGTGAATGACGTTATAAAGTACACTGTTGCCTTTGAAGATTTACCCGACATGTTAGTTTTAGTTAGTTTTTCATATCAAACTTGCAAAGTCTGAACTTAGAAGAGAAGGATGCAAGACTGAACTCGGTGTACTTAATATTGAGGAAAAAGCCCCAATCAGATGTCTAATATCTACAGCATGCCTCCATTTTCAGATGCCTCCATTTTCCCCCCATCCACACTGACACAGCGCAGCGGCGTTTTAAAATGAAAACGGCCTCTTTAGCATTTAAAAAACGCTTCGTTTTTGGGACTGAAAAACTCCGGGGTATTGTGGACGGAAGGCATAACCGTAGCAAAACGTAAAACTAAAATGCATTAGTGTAAACAACCTTAGAATGAGAATCCTATCAAGTTATCTCAGAAAATAATATGTGTACGTAGGAAATCTTAGGCCATGTTCACACGAACATAAGTATTTTCAAAATCACATTTTGTTTTACACAGTTTGTCCACATTTTAGATGACTGAAACCACAACTTCCTGAAAACAAATCAGAGGAAAAAAAAATATTATAGGAAATACTGTGAAAACTTCCTTGCGCTGTTAAATATAATTTGGGAAATATTTGAAAAAGAAATTCACACGGGCGATTATAATTTGAACTTCAGCTGTATTCACCTTATTCTTCACCGACGAGTGGGCGCTGCCATTTGAATCTTTTTGGATTGAGACTTCCGGTCTCATTCCTTTCCATTCATTTTTAGACATTAAAAACGGCTCGTTTTGCTGTTTGATGTTGCAAACTGATATTTCCTTATTATATTATTCTACGTGGTCTGTATAGTCATGCAAACATTTGTTTGTAGAGCAAGTTGTTTGACCGTTTTTTGACGTTTATTATTCCTAATCATTTCTCCCATAGGCGACTGAACTGGAAGTTCTAAGACAATCGCGACAGGTGCACTTCCGCATTTTAGAAGAAGATAAAATAAAAGACAAGAGATTTGTGAGCCGAATTATTAAACCAGCTCAAGTGGCAGCAGGACAGCAAATATTTACGATTTATGAGACGCATCCGGTCTGATAAATACTGTGGTATATATAACCAACCACACCTCGTGTCAACATTTGTCTCTTTCTTATCACATGCTTGGTTACTTCAAATTGGCCTCGATCATGAGACGTTCCTGTTTGACTGGCTGGACTGAGCAAAGTCTGAAGTGTAACACATGGTGACTAATGGGAAAATGGCGACGGCTGCTGGCTGTGTGGGAGTGTATAAAGAGCCCATTGAGGAGCGTCCAGAGGTCGGAAATGAACAGTTAACCAGCTTGTAAAGACTGAAGCCATGCAGGAAATGATGTTACATGCTGGTTGAGTGACTACAGACACCACACAGCCTCACTTGTTTCAAAATATATGCTTTTGATTGTGGCTTTAAAGAATAAAAGCCCTAAAAATGACAAAGTTTGCAAATTAAATCTAATGATGCACACTGTAAAAAATAGCAGTCAATGAGCAGTTATCTGTATTTTGTGATTCATGTTTGTATTTTGTATTTCTCCCTGTCTATTTATGCTTTTGAATGCCTTATGTGCACTTGATCTTTCCTCCAACAATGTTTAACGTTAAAAAGTACAAAAAAAAGTGACTTTTATTGACATTTTAATCATTTAAAGTAATAGATATTTACATTAGATGTCGTCTGCCCTGTCGTTGTCTATTGGAAGGAATGTGTCAATAGAGCCGCCATTTTAGTACAAAAGAGTCTTAGTACAAAGAGTCATGCGACTACGGTAATATCGAAAAAAATTAATATTGCGGTATGACGATATTTA
The DNA here is from genome assembly GCF_052040795.2 of Danio rerio. Taxonomy (NCBI): domain Eukaryota; kingdom Metazoa; phylum Chordata; class Actinopteri; order Cypriniformes; family Danionidae; genus Danio; species Danio rerio. The sequence goes on from NC_141033.1 coordinate 5,993,335, forward strand.
CAATACCGTTACATCCCTAATATATATAGTATTTATTTATATCAGACAGGGTTTCCAGTGTCTTAAAATGTTCAAATATCAACTCAAATGTTTATTATGTGATTTGCACATATATCAGATTTCTACATAGGAGCAGCCAATGGGAATCCAGCAACGTGTGCAGTTTCACTGACAGAATCTCCATCTCTGAAGAATTTCCCTGCTGGTAAATCTAATCCAGGGTGCATTTTACTCTGGAAATGTGTCCCAGCGGGAAATCTGTGAAACCACACACTAAAAGCTCCTGCCAGAAAAACCTCTGCCTCACATACTGCCCCATTTGAACCGTAACTTTCAAAAAGTCTCGGCGAGAAAGATACTTTTGCCCGGCAGGCTGTTAACACCTTTTCAGAAAGCAGCCTTGCGCTAAAACGGATCATGAAACTCCTCAGAGTGTCGCGTGAAACTGACCGTGTAGGACTCCACCAATACGGTGGTCTCCAGAGCGAGCTTCTGCTCCTGCTCGATGTTGTATCCCACATAGCAGAGATTCTCCTTCATCATGCGCACCGTCTCGAAGTCTGCTGAATGGTTAAAGGCGTAACCTCGCAGCAACAGCAACTGTGGACAGCAAAGAAATGAAATATAAAAAATTGCCAAAAATATTACTAATTAAAAATGGAATAAATCAAATTAAGTAATTATCTGCAGGCCCACAGGGAATCTGCACGTGCAGAAAGCTACAGATTTCTAGCTCACCATTAATTTATTTACTTGTGTAAATTTATATTTATTCAGTTTTTTTTTTTTTGAGTAATATTATTGAATAATTATTATTCAATAATATTTAAATATTATTGAAGAAATTTTTATAAAATTTATTTACAATACAGTTAATATTTTCTGTTTTAAGTAGATATATTATGTGAAAGACTTGATTTGTTTTCTAAATAAGTGAATATAACTGGATTTGCATTGCTAACGTTAAATGTTAAGGGCTCTTTTTTTAACAATCTAGGCGCAAAGTCTAAAGTGCATGGCGCAAAAGCATTAAGTGTTTCCGAATCCATTGTTGCTATTTTAAGGATGGAAAAATACGATTTCCACACTGGCGCATGGTCTAACATGGTTGTGCTTATTCTCTTGATGAGTTAGAGGTGTGTTTTGAGCATAACGTGCATTAAACCTATCAGTCTCATCTCCTATTCCCGTTAAGAGTCAGATGGTGCATTTGCTATTTACATGGCGGACTTCGTAAGTGGCCAAACTGAACGTGTCACTAGCGAAAAAACAGTCAAGCAGAGCATCTGCAGTGCAAGGATAAAGAACGAGCCTCCTCCAATTGGACTATACTTTCTATTTACTTTAACCCTTTACTTTACTCCTTTACTTTTGTGGATAAGGAAATGGTGTTGTACGCACTTCACTGAAGACATCCACTAGCCTACATAGTTTATTTTGTTTGTTAAGCACAAAGATTTGTTTCAAACTGTTTCTTAATTTAGTTCTAATTTCGATTTTTTAGTTATGATTCTCTAAAAACAAATCTGCATAAATGTGCAGTTTTCTTTTTTCTTTTTACTAAATTCTCTACAGAAATAGCAAAACATGTCTGCAGATTCTGTCTTTCTGAAATTATCAGCCAGTTTTCATCAGAGACCAGTCATTTGACATTAGGGGCTCTATTTTAATGATTTTTGGGTAAATACTTGCACATTTTACAGTAATGCTGATTAACTTGCATTGACTTTGTAACCAAATAAAGTAAACTAAACTTATAACTGTCACTATAATTTGCTTTGTATTTTGTTCATACATTTTAATTCCTGCTATGTTCAGAACACTGTTAAAGGAACACTTATTCTTGGAAATAGGCTCGTTTTACAAGTCTTATCAGTTGAGAATTAATCAATCGAGTTTTCAGGGTCTGACAGGGTCACTTTTAGCTTAGCATAAATCATTAAATCAGATTAGACCATTAGCATCTCAATCAAAAATTGCAAAAACTGATCATGATTATTTTTCCTCTGTAGGAAATTAAATTATATTTTTCTCTGTTTTACATCTTGTACATAGACTCATGGAAAATGAAAAATTACCCCATGGAAATTTATTTTCGATGGGCGTGCGGTGGTTTTTACATTTAAACGAATGTAACGATTTTGTTTAATAAACTAAAACTGACTAGATTTGTCCACTGTAAAAAAAATATTTTAAAAGTTGAATCAAATAAACCTTATGAGTTACTTTAATTTAAATGACATTACATTAAAATTTCTACTCTAAAGTGCTGTTTTTCAGTTGTTTTATGTAGATAGTGTGTTTGACTGCTGCGTTTGTGCATCTTATTTTTCAGCTTAAGCACATGACAAATGTTTAAAAAAACGTGTTACTAAAAATATGTTTAGCTTATTGAATTAGGTAGTTGAAAATTATACTTAATGTTTTAACCAAGATGCTGAAGCACAGTGAACTCTTCTCTACCTTAATGAGATAGCGTGTAATGTCTCGTCCTGCAATGTCCAGCCTCCTCGTAAGATGGGGCAAAGAGAAGCCCTCGTACACAGGACAAATGTGTGTGACGCCATCGCCCGAATCCACCACCACCCCTGTCAAAAGGCCTGGGTGTCGCACAACACAAATACATAATGCGATGTCTGAAATGAGCTTAAAGTGGACAAATTTGCTCTGATAAAACTTTTTAAAATCATCATGTTAAGCAATTATTTTACATATAATGAGGTTAAAAAACATAATAAAGTTTGAAAACAGGCTAACTTACCTTGAGCATAGAGTGTTAGCACAGCCTGGATGGCTATGTAAACGCCTGTAAACTGGTATGTCTCAAACATGACCTAAAGGACAGCGAGACAAAGACGGATCAACTTTTTTTTAAACAACTTTTTTTGTTCTTGAAGGACTCATTTAGGAGTTGATAGAGAGACTATTTTCCATTTTTGAGGACTAACATTTAAAAATATTTCCTTTCAAGTCTCTCCAGGTTAAAATGTCTCCAAAATAAAAAAGATCCAAATAAAAACTTTTGAAGATGACTAATACAAACATAAATTTATAGCAACATAACACAAGAAATGTTATGTGAATTTACGGAGAGCATCACTTCTTATCACTTTTCAATAGATTAAAAGGTGAAATGTGATTTGGTCAGACTCCACACACCTCTATGATCTTCTCGCGGTTCTTGGTCGGGTTCATTGGAGGCTCTGTGAGGAGGATCTTGCAGTCACGCGAGTTGATATTGAGCTTCTCCGGACCGAAAGTGTAATCCCATAAGTGCTTCATGTCATCCCAGTTCCTGACGATTCCATTTTCCATTGGATAATTGACCTCCAGCATTGAGCGCAGTTCACTTGCTTCATCTCCCACCATCAGATCCTGAGTAAATCACAGGTCAAACGTTGAAAGCTCAAAACTATGATGACAAAACCAAGATCAGTAACAAATTCAATGTGGCATTGGTATTTCCACAACAGATGCATGGCACCAAGAATCTCAGATTTAAAAGCAATTATTTGCACCACAATTCTGTGTGCAAAAGATCATGTTTTAGCGCACTAAATCACTTTAATTAACTTTAATAAAAGTTAAAATACGAAAAGGAAATGAATAACTAACCAAAATTAAGAGAAAGCACCAACAATAATAAATGACTAAAAACACTAGCAATACACAAAATAGCAAATTATTAAAAAGTCTAGGTATAGTCAATTACTAACGTCTATCGAGTGGTAGACATTCGACCTTTAAAATGAATTATTTACAATGTGTCTTGTAATCCTCTTCAGCAGTCATCTGTAATGCAAGGAATGTTGTGATTGGTTGTCAATCAGAATTTCGCAAGCATCTGATTGGCTGAATTCCTGTCATATTGTATCTTGGTTGCATGCGCACAAAAGGGACAACAAAAACCTCAAAACTGAGTTAACGTCCGTGGAACAAGCCATTTTGCAGGCTCAAAACATGATCTCTTGCGCGCAAAATTGTATACGTATGCGCAACAAGTAATTTTGTGCACTTAAAACGTGATGTTTTGCACAGAGAATGGTTAACGCATACAACAATCCATTTTTAGCTTTAGAATCATGATTTTTTTTGCACACAGAATTGTGGCACAAATAGAACTCCATAGATTTACCACAGCCGATACACATTGTGTGCAGGGTTACAGTACGAGGCACAAGGAAGCCTCTGTAACAGCTCATAGAAAGAGCTTAAGCACACTAAACACTAGGGCTGCACAATATATCGGAAAATTATTGTTATCGCGATATTAGTAAGCCCGGTATCCATAGTGAAGAGAGGTGCAAAAAAAACATTTTTTGAGGGATGCACTAAAATGAAAGTCTGGGCCAAAGCTGAAAATCTTTATACCCGCCAACTCAGAAGGAGCTGTACTGCTATTGGTTAGAAGATGAACCTTAAGCTGAAAACAAACACTAATAAGAGATGAGAAATGACAATAACCAATAATTTCCATTTATTTCCAGTATCTAATTATTTGCATGTTCACAGTTTTATACAGGACAAGTAGTATACACAACTGTTTCCACAGATACACACTCAGCTATCGGTTCAGTACTCTGTGTCAGCCGACACACTGAGCTCAGGTATCAGTTCAGTACTCTGTATCGGCCGATACCCTGAGCTCAGTATCGGGTCAGTACTTTGTATTGGCCGATAACCTGAGCCCAGGTATCGGGTCATTACTCTGTATCGGCAGATACCCTGAGCTTAGGTATTGGTTCATTACTTGGTATCGACCAATTATCTGAGCTCAGTATTAGTTCAGTACTTAGTTTTGGCCAACACTCTTGAGGTCAGGTATCGGTTCATTACTCTGTATCAGCCAATACCCTAAGCTCAGGTATCGTTCATTATTCAGTATCAGCCAATACCCTGAGCTCAGGTATCGGTTCAGTACTCGGTATCGGCTGATAACCTGAGCTCTGGTATCAGAATAGGTATCGAGAAAGGAAAAAGGGAATTAGAACATCCCTCGTTTATTTTAGTGTGATCATTACATAAATAAATTGTTTGTTTTTTGAATTGCTTTATTATAGGAAAATGTTATATCGCAAGAAATATCGATTTCCCAGTATCATGCAGCCCTAGTAAACACGGCTGCTGAGGTGAGATGGACATACGGACAGAGGTTGCATTCATTTGCTAAAACCAGCATGCACAACAGCAGATCTTCATGCATATGTTAGTCTTTTTTCATTCAAAAGCTTCTCTAGATGAACCCTCACAACCCTTGTTTGGAATTGATTTCACCCAAAAAAATTGTCATCTTTCATCATTTTCATTTAATCCTTCACTTGTTCCAAACCTGTTTGAGTTTCTGTTGAAAACAAAGGACGATGTACTGACAAAGGTTGGAAAAAAAGCAGCCAATGATATCCATATTTTTTTGTTCCTACTATAGATGTCAATGACTGCTTTTCAATTTTCACATTCTTCAGAATACCTTGTTTAGTGTTCAACAAAAGAAAGAAATTCACTGCAACTTCAGTGTAAAAAGTAAATCAGACAAACATTTTAGGCAAACTCAGTTTAACATACAATGATTTGGGATACTGCACATTCTAGCCTTGTATATTGGGCCAAATGTGCCAATTTTCACCAATTAGACACTACTTTTTCAAGGTTACCTCTGTGGAAAAAAACAAATGTGGAAAAATCTGGGTGATTGCAGTCCAGTCATTATCCATGGTAATGTTATCGAAAAAGTGTGGGTCATTGACTCACTTGAAAAGCCCACATTGACTTAGTCTGCTCAAAGTTCCAACAAAGACTATGTATTTTTAAGTATACTCAGACTGATTGGAGTAAGCAAAAACGTTATGTTGCTGTTTTATAAAGCAGTTTTGGGAAGTTTTTACAAAATTATGGTATGCAGGCTTGGTATGGTTATTTAGTTCAATCAAAAACACAACTTGCACATCATGTTAAAGTTGCCACAAAAGTGATTGATGTAAGAGAGTATACATCACTTCAGGAATGCTCAAGTAATAGCAAATGAACTAAATCATGTTTTTGTCCAATGTATGAAGTACTGCCATTGGGGGAAGAGTCCAAGATACATTTTCTGAAAAGGACAAAGTATAACTCAACTTAACACAACAAAACACAATGCAATGCAATGCAATGCAACAGAACTCAACTCATTGTAAATGAACACAACTGAACAAAATGCAACGCAGCTCAACGCAAAGCAACTGAACACAACGCAACTGAATGCAACTGAATGTAACTGAATGTAACTGAACGCAAAGCAACTGAACGCAATGAGACTGAATGCAACCGGACTGAACGCAATAATGCAACTCAAAACAATACAACTAAACCCAACGCAAAGCAACTGAATGCAACTGAATGCAACAGAACTAAACGCATCGCAACTTCAACCAAATCCAACTCAACTAAATTCAACACAACAGAACCAAACCCGATCGAACGCAACAAGACCAAACGTAACCTGACCGAATGTAACCCGACCAAATGCAGCTTCAACGAACGCAGCTCAACTGAACGCAGGTCTACCGAACGCAACTCGACCGACCGCATCTCGACAGACCACAACTCGACAGACCGCAACTCAACCGACCACAACTCGTCCGAACGCAACTCGACCAAATGCAACTCGACCGAACGGAACTCAACTGAACGCAAGGTAATTAACCTCTACTGAATGCAACACAACTGAACAACTGAAAGCAAGGCAAAAAACGCAACTCAAATGCATTCTGACTTCAGCATCTTTTGTTGACTGGACCAGCTAGCAAACTGGGGGAGAGGGGTCTGGATGCAGATTTGGTGCAGGTGCAAGGTGAGCTGCATGCAATGCTTTTAACCCCTAACCCTACCCCTCACAATGCCGTCACTCGCTCCGATGTGTCTGACATTGCAAGTCTAAGATATGCAGTCTCAGCTTGCAAATGCAAGTCTGCATCCAGATACTATAAAACCGGGGCATAAATCTGAGGTATAGCTAAGTATAATGTAATGCAGCCTTTTGTTTACACTTATAATTGCGAAATGGCTTAGCAAACACCTCTAATAAACATCAAGGCCTTGGATGAAGCACTGCAAGCTAATTGTATGGATTATCATGGTCTGCACAAGTACTGTGTGTTCTTTGGCACCAGTACAGGAGTACAGGACGTGTCTGGTAATGCCATGTGTTTTCAATGGAGCCCTGCTGTCTTCAAATTTCATCTGTCTGAGCAACTTCCTGGGCACAGAAACATTTTGTTTATCTGAGCTGAAGGGATATTTAGTGAAGTGTTCTGCATGTGAAAAGAAATATCTTGTGAACGCTGCTACTGACACATCAGAACCTATTTAAAGCTTCTTGGTTTTCGTCTAGTTCCTTAAACATCATTTGTAGAGGCCCGAGGACATTGAACAGACAGAAAGGATGATGGGCAGTTCCACAAAGTGCAGAGACATCAACATTTCCCTCCATCTTAAAGCAGACTTCTGCTAAATCTATTTGCGGACCGGAGGAGGAGAAGGAAATTAGGCTATAATGTCTGGTGGGGATCTGAAGGGTTGCCAGGTTCTGTGAAAGACATTTGCAACTTTGAAACAGAAGAGAAAGTGCAGGGTAAGAGCACTTTGAGCATCGCTCTGTGGCTAATTTTGGAATAAAAATTGAAATTAGGCACACAAAAAACTAATAAACATAATAGTAAAATACGTATTAGTAAATAAAACCTCAAAATCATTCTCCTTGATAGATAAATTAAGACAGAAACAGACAAAAAAATAAACTAAGGTTAGACTTAGGGCTGGGTGATAACGTTATTAATGGAAACCGTTATATATTATCTGTTTGATTTAGTTTGATACTGTTAATGAACAGACTTGATACACTTTTCAATGTGGCTATATGCATATATATGTATTTGACCCCCTGATTTATTAGCCACCCTGTTTATTTTTCCTCAATTTGTGTTTAACGGAGAGAGGATTTTTTTCAACACATTTCTAAACATAATCACACCCCTACAAGAGCAAGCTCCTGATTGGTTAACGTGGCGCGAATGTCCGCTGATGTTCAGATTTTTAAACTTGCATGTTAAGCGCATCAATTATGCAAAACGCTCAACTTGCACCACTTTATTCGCACGAATCACGTCATTCGTGCCCCCTCATTTGCGGTTATCGCGCAGCAGGATGTCTATTAGTGTCTTTGCATTGACTTAACATGTAAATCACTCGCTCTTGACGCTTCTTGCAAGTCTGGTGTAAACAAAGCATAATAATAAAGGAACAAAAGGAGGTTGGCCTCATGATCTTGTTCCTTTCAAGTGCGCATGCGCATTAGCTAAGAACTAAATTCAAGAGACGGTTGTTTCATTTTATTGGTGATTGCAAAATACAGTTGAAGTCAGAATTATTAGCCCCCCTGTTTATTTTTTCCCCAATTTCTGTTTAACGGAGAGAGGATTTTTTTCAACACATTTCTAAACATAATAGTTTTATTAACTCATTTCAAATAATTGATTTAGTTTATCTTTGCCTTGATGACAGTAAATAATATTTGACTAGATATTTTTAAGACACTTCTATACAGCTTATAGTGACATTTAAAGGTTTAACCAGGTTAATTAGGTTAACTAGGCAGGTTATGGTAATTAGGCAAAGTATTGTATAACGATGGTTTGTTCTGTAGACTTTTAAAAAAAAATTGCTTAAAGGGGCTAATAATTGACCTTAAAACGGTGTTTAAAAAAATGAAAAACTACTTTTATTCTAGCCAAAATAAAGCAAATAAGACTTTCTTCAAAAGAAAAAATATTATCAGACAACTGTGAAAATTTCCTTGCTCCGTTAAACATAATTTAGGAAACATTGAAAAAAAAAAAAAACATAAAATTCATAAAATATATATATGAGTATCAGGGTGTATACAGAAATCAGAATGAAATTCGAAACCTTTTAAGACCTTTTTAAAGACTCTGCCCATACATTAAGACCTCATCGCCAACATTTTAACTTGCAGTATATTTATATATTTATATATATATATATATATATATATATATATATATATATATATATATATATATATATATATATATATATATATATACTCTCTATTTTAGAGGTCACTTTCTCTATTTTCTATTTCAGAGGTCACCACAGAGGAATGAGCTGCCAACTATTCTAACATATGTTTTATGCAGCGCGTGCCCTTCCAGTCGCAACCCAGTACTGGGAAACACCTATAAACACTTTATAAATTATTTATAGTCATTATAAAATTACTATCATATGGTTGTATCAATGCAAATGATAAATAATAAAAATAAAAAAATTAAATAATAATAATAACAATAATAATAATAATAATAATAATAATAAACTGCTTGGTTAAACTAAAATTAGAAATGTATTGATATAAAATAGAAATAATAAAATAGTGCTTCTCCAAATGAAATAATTCTCAAATAACCTAAATCAAATATAAAAGTGAAGGTGAATTCTCTTTTTATAAAATAAAAATACATTTCAAATTAGCAATTGGTAACATGATGGTGCAACTATTTCAGTCATTTGAAAAAAAAACTATTAAATAAAAGCAATTAATTAAACATTTGCTCCATGGAGGAAGAGAATTCTGCAACATGTGAGTCACAATTACATTTAGATAAGCTACTTTAGAAGCATGTTGAAGTTTCTGATTTGTTTGTTTTCTTGTTAGTTTTAAAAACTAAAGAACACAATTTGCATTCTGAGTATTAATTAAGGTGTTGCACTCCTGTTCTGGAGATGTGTTTATTAAATTAAAGTGTTTTGCTATGGACGGCATAGGGGCTCAGTGGTTAGCACTGTCGCTTCACAGCAAGACGGTCGCTAGTTCGACATCTGGCTGGGCCAGTTGGCATTTCTGTTTGTTTTCCTGCATGTACTCCCCAAGTTGACGTGGGTTTCCTCCGGGTGCTCTGGTTTCCCCCAAAATTCCAAAAACATGCACTATAGGTGAATTGGATGATCTAAATTGGCCTTGGTGGATCAGTGTGTGTGTGAATGAGTGTGTATGGTGTTTCCCAATGCTGGAAGGGCATCCGCTGCATAAAACACATGCTGGATAAGTTGGCGGTTCATTCCACTGTGGTGACCCCTGATAAATTATGGACAAAGCTGAAGGAAAATGATTGAATAAATGGTTTGCTAAATCACCCAGCCATGGTTATAAGGCATTAGAGATTTTACTAAATAAATAAAAGAACTGAAAAACCCTAAAGACAGGCAACTATATGAACACGCCTGAAATACCGCAAGGTGCAACACAATCTCCTCAGCAGGCGGTAAATGTTAAACACAGCGCACGCAGACTGCACTTACCATCTTTTTGTTATTCTACTTCACCATGTGAAGAACCAGAAGAAAAAGAGCGTAAATATGACAAGAAATTCAAATAGGAGACGTTAAAGACTTTCTTTCAAATAACAAAGCAAATTAAATTTTAAAAGTAGTACCTACTGTTGAAGAAAAAACTTTTTGCCCTCCTGAGAATGACTGAATCTCTCTATCTATCTATCTATCTATCTATCTATATATCTATCTATCTATCTATCTATCTATCTATCTATCTATCTATCTATCTATCTATCTATCTATCTATCTATCTATCTATCTATCTATCTATCTATCTATCTATCTATCTATCTATCTATCTATCTATCCATCCATCTTAAGTGCTGTTTAATAGAGAGAAACATTTCAACACATTTGTTAAATTAAACATAATGATTTTAATACCTCTTTTTCTAATAACTAAATAATTTTGTCTTTGCCATGATGACAGTACAAAATATTTTACTGGATATTTTGCAAGATACTAGAGTAATTTGAAGGCTTAACCAGGTTAATTAGGTTAACCAGGCAAGTTCCATTAATTAATCATTGGACAACAGTGGTTTGTTCTGCAACCAAATGGATTTTTTATGTTTTGCGTTAACTTATTAATATAATTAATTATTATTTTATCAAATGTTAAGGCAGCTGTTTTTTAGTATATAATATTTTCAAACTATGTTAAAACACTGGCTCTACACATACTGGGAAGCCATAGGTCACAAGCGGTAGGGTGATTGTTTAGTATTGGCTTGAGAAAGGCATCATCTCACTTCTCAACCAATGAAAACATTTGCGGCAGGGCTAGGACTGTCGCTGCTGCCATTACATGAACAGGATGGTACAAAAATTATGGATAAAAATGGTAAACTCTTAAATGCAAATTTTCAGTTTAAAACACTTCCAAACTGCTATAAATAAATAATTAATTAAATTAACAATTAAATTAAATATTTTAACTGTAAACTGTTATGTTTTTGTACTTGTTCATACACTTACTCGGTACTTTTAAAATAAAAGTACACTTCTTTTGAACTCACTATTGATTTTTGTGCATAATGTGATTAATCACAGATTACCTTGTGAATATTCACAATTTGAAAAATGTATCGTTGCCCAGCAATACTTATAATATTAACCTCATGTATACATTTTTTTTTATGTTTTTATTGTTTATTTTTTTTATTCAGCCAAAGCAAATGAAATACAACTTTCTCCAGAAGAAAAATATAAAAGGAGATACTGTGAAAAATGTAAAAGATCACTTGGGAAATATTTGAAAAAGAATTCAAATTTCACAGGAGGGCTCATAAATTTGTCTTCAACAGTAAACAAAGGCATAAATGCACAGAAATCTCTGACATTATTTAAAAAAACAAACAAACGCCATGTTAATTATGTGACCTGGCAGAGTGTGAATGTGGAGCTCACCTTAATCTCAATGTTGCCCACTTTAGCTGTGGATCGGATGATAGGTCGGCCCACCAGTGCCGGGAAGATGTGCTCTGGGAAGTTGGAGCCAGCGTAGCCACATTTCACAAACTGATGGAATAAGAGAGAGAAAGACAGAACATGCTGTGATCATCCAGCAAAATAAAAGTACATGTATGACTACATTAATAATATTTATAATCTACACTATAATTTGAGTTGTGGTTTTATTTATGTGACTTTTTAAACAACAAACAACCATATATTATACCTTTGTTTTCAAATAAAAAAATTAAATGAACAAAAATGAAATTTTCACCACTAGATGGCGTGTATTCACAACAAACAAAAGTGTAGTTTGATGACTGCATGACTGGGTGTAGAATCATGCGAGTTGCTGTAGAGTAAGGTTGAAAGCAGTCAAACACTGAAGCAAATGCTGATGAGAGATGAGTGTGACTCGGCAGGAAAGCAGCAGAGCTTTGCTGCTTTCCAGTCTGCAAAAACCTCTGTAGTCCTATACATATAAAAGTACTTTAGGAGGAGCACAGTGGCTCATTGGTTAACACTGTCACCTCACAGCAAGAATGTTGCTGGTTCGAGTCCCAGCTGGGTCAGTTGGCATTTCTGTGTGGAGTTTGCATGTTCTCCGCGTGTTGTCATGGACTTCCTCCGGGTGCTCCGGTTTACCCCACATGTGGCATGGGTGAACTGGATGATCTAAATTGGCCTTAGTGCATGAGTGTGTGTGTGTGTGTGAATGCCAAAGTGTATGGGTGTTTCCCAGTACTGGGTTAAGACTGGAAGGGCATCCACTGCATGAAACATACTGTACATTGCAGACTCAACATTGCAGATCCTGTAGCAAAAAAATAAAAAATAAATAAATAATAATAATAATAAAAAAATGTTTAAAAATTGCAATATATTTTGTTCAGCTCTAATCCAACTGCAGAATTTAAAATAATAAATAATGACGTCATTTTAATGTGCAATATACTCACTTAGTATTTTCTATATTTAAAAGAGCTCCAAATAATTGCATTGTTGCATTTATACATACAAAACTAGCTAAAACAACACAATTCTTGAAGTTTTTTTATTTTTTTTATGGGACAACTTTTTTGTTTTGTTCAATCAATTTAAAGGGTCACGAAACACCAAAACACATTTTTTGAGCTGTTAATAGTCGTATATGTGTCCCACACTGCTAAAAACACTATTGGGACACATATATTTCACTAAAAAGTGTAAATTGGTTATTTTTGCATTATTTCAAGCAAATTCGTACTTCCGGTTTGAAACAAATTTTTGAAGCTGCGTCACGGTCATGACATAATAGCCTGTATTCCAGGGTGCAGACTGGACATCTGTGCCAGAGTGTGTCTTATTACGTCTCAGAGTGTGCTGCATTAATGCATGAGTAAGGCTTGGTTCAAACCAATCAGCGCGCTCTATTGTGCAACTTCATTAATATTCATTAATGTCACAGTGTTTAGACGACAGAGACGCCACGTTGTGTTGGCAAAACAAGCGTGAAGTGTTGCTTTTATAGTTTGCTGCAGTTAAGTTTTGTTCTCATTTTCTCTCTGTGAGAGCTCAGCTTGACTCGCGTGTGGATTAACAGTGCTCTAGTTGCTGGTGATTGTCCTGTCTCTACAGATTTGGTAAGTGAGCGACCAGTGCTCTTTGTTTATTCAGTTTGTTCGTATCGAACTATTGCACAGAGTGTAAACATGTTAGCACCACAACCAAACTTTAACCTCGTGTAGGGGTTTTCACCGCATTTTGTGACCGGAATAACACACGCGGCTTTCTGACACTACCTGCCGTGTTCATCTAAGTTTCCGGGAAATGCTGAGTTTTTTTTCTCTCATTCGCCGTGCGGTATCAAACATTGCATGAAAAATACACGCTTAGAGCAGTTCCTCGAATCAAATATCTCGTTTGTCGCGAGGGACATGAATGAATTCCCTGAATGAAAGAGCCAAACTGCAGTTAAAGTCCAGCATTTAATAATTTGGCAAATAATTTGACTACAGATGTCCATGTAAACACAGTCACTTTCTCCCCTGTGTGTGTGTGTGTTTTGACTCTGAAACTCGCACATGCCAAAATGGACACTCCCACACCATCCCACTTTAGTTCCTCCGACACTCCCCCCTAAACAGAGCTGGACACGCCCACTTTTCTGACTTTTTCCAAAGTAGAGGTGTGAAAACACCCTGCTGAAACGAGGGGGTTTCATGGCCCTTTAAAGTTGTAAAAAAAAATAAGTTTAAAGGAACCCATCATTTTTTACAGTGTAAAATGGCAATTATATGCAATTGTTTTTGTAAGTTTATGCATGATCCGTCATCACGGACTCTTACATAGCTTTTTGTTTTAATCCAGGCTCATCAGACATTCTGCAAGAAGAAATCTATGAAAATAAAGAGATTGACCGGTGTACTACTAGATGACTGTGCCCAGTAGGAATATCTCACATCAGCCCTTTCACACATTTAACCTTTTCTGCAAAATTGCCAGCAACTTTCCAGACCAGGATCATGAGAAGAGCCCTCATTTTGTTCAAAGAAATGGTTCACCCAAAATAAAAATAGAAACAAATCTTACTCATAGTCCAGTGGTTCTAAACTTCAACAAATGTCTTTCTTCTACTGAACACAAATCAAGACACAAGGAGTCTGAAGAATGCTGAAAAAAAACAGTCATTGACATCCATAGTAGTAGGATCAAAAATACAATACTATGAAAGTGAATGGTTGTTTTTTCCATCATTCTTAGTCTTCTTTGTGTTCAACAGAAGAAAATAAACTTTTTAAAACACCTTTTTAAAAGGGATGGTCATTTTGTGTTGACTTTCCCTTTAAGACACTGAACAATAGTTTTTTACTCAAAACTTCTAATGATAATAAACCTTCCTAAACATTAAGAAAGAAGTTGAGTCGCTTGTTTCTTCCATCTCGTGTGAATCGTTTATAACAGATCTTTGAATAAAAAAAAAAACTGTAATGTCTTGTTTCTCATCTTAACACTATTCCAAAAATGGTCTGGAGGCTTTCACGCTCGTTCATTGGTCATTCGACATGTAGAGAAATGCTTTCAGGCTGTGGTTTTGACATCACTTCCTTCTGACTCATGCTTCTCTGTTTCACTGACTTGGTTTGTTTACTAAAAATACATTATTAAAACATTCACATTACTTCTTCTTCTACCTCGAGTTGAGCTTCAAACATGCTGACGTCGCCAAAATTGTGATGTCAGGACAAAACCAGCGAAATTCCAGAGTTCACTATATCAGTATTATTCTACTGTGCAAAGAATGTATTGAATGATTAACCAGGATTGAGCATCACTGAACATTAGTGCAGCTCCTATCCTCTGAAACCGAGAGATGAGGAAGTGGCATCACCCATAGCTTGTAATATGCAAAAATAGTTTGAAAGCAAGTGGCTGCAACATTCACAGTGAATGGGGAATGGCATGTAACCATAGCAACGCAAAATTCATATTAATAATATGTTATGCAAGAAAGCTGCTAGCATATCGCTGCAAGAATGAGCTCTGAATGTTTGGTCATGCAGTTAATTCGATTATTTGTGTCAATGTGTTGTTATTATTATATTTTAAAGCGACATTTGCAGATAATTCAACCAACGCCATGCTACGTTTCTCTCCTAACGCAAGAATATGAGATATCGAGTCTGCTGCAGAATAAAAGCTGGTTATAAAGCAGAAAAATAAAGCCACAGTCAGATAACACAGCAGAGAAAGCAGCTGTCAGGCATTCTTTATAGCTGCGCTAAGCTTTCATGACTTCCTGTTAGGGGTCTATCGGTCTTATTATCATGCCACTCGAAATAAAAGCTCGACAAGACAAACGTCGCGTGTTAGCGTTGCGGACGTACCCCTGTTCCGTTATCACAAACCACCACTTTTCTTCCTTGGCTGTCCATCTTTCAGAGACCCAGAGGAGCCGTCAGAGAAAGCCGAACTTTCTCAACAAAGTGCTTCTAGCACTCAAACAGCAGCACAGGGTTTCACTTCCTGTTCCAGACAGTTGCGCGAGAAGACAGGCCTGTTTTTTTACACAAGCCCCGCCTCCTACGCTGTTTTTTTTTATAATTGACAAATTTTATTAAATTAAAAAAAAATCATTTAAAATGTCTTATCAATTAATTAAAAATGATAATAATAAAAATAATATATTTTTTAAATTTAATGCAAAACATAATTTTAAAATAAATGTAAAACATTTTAAATAGTTTGTAATTAAAATAAACCTTGTCCCAAAAAGTTACCAAAATAGACGTGCAATTAAATAATATTTAGTTTTCAATTTTTTGTTTTTAGAGATAGGAACACTTTTCCCATTGTGCTAGTTTCCAGCCGGAATGTGACGCCCTTTCATTCGCAGAATAACAACATGGCAGCTGTTCTATCGCCGAGACCGTGCGATAGCAATCCTGCGACTCCTGGGACCCAGTCTATAAAGGTTTGTGATGTTTACTTACTACGTTTTCTTAGCAGAGGCTGCAGATATATCACTCTAGCAATGTAAAACTGTACTTACACCTGTACAGTTTCAGCGTGAGTGTGACGTACACTCGCCTTTGTTTGTTTACCATTAGCCTGTTAACGTTAGCCGAGGTAGCTGAACAGGCCATGCATTTCGAGTAATATTTCGTAAATTGATTAACACAGAAAAGCGGACCCGCAATGGATTATCTAGATGGTTTTGAACAGTCGTTTTTAGTTTATTGGCATAGTATAAACAATCACTGGCCACTTTATTAGGTACACCTTATTTGTACCTGGTTGGACCCCCTTTTGCCTTCAGAACTGCCTCAATCTTTCGTGGCATAAATTCAACAAGGTACTGGAAATATTCCTCAGAAATTTTGGTTAATGTTGACATGATAGCATCACACAGTTGCTGCACATTTGTCAGCTGCTTATCCATGATGTGAATTTCCCGTTCCACCACATCCCAATGGTGCTCTATTGGATTTAGATATGGTGTCTGTGGAGGCCATTTGAGTACAGTGCACTCATTGTCATGTTAGTCTGAGGTGATTCACTTTTTATGACATGGTACGTCATCCTGCTGAAAGTAGCCATCAGAATATGGATACACTGTGGTGCATGTCAAAATTAGCCACTGAACAAATGTGCGAATATTAAACTTGACCTCAATTTATTTAATGTTAGCCTGCGAATACAGAAATCTATGTGACAGACTTTCTCTTCAAACAGGATGACATTGAGGAGAACTCCAGTGATGGGAGTCAAGCCCCCAAGAGGCGCAGGATGGGCTCAGGAGACAGTTCCAGGAGCTGTGACACTTCCACCCATGAGCTCGGGTCAGCACAATACACACACACACACACACACACACACACACACACACACACACACACACACACACACACACACACCAGTTACAGGTGTTTTTTTTCTGACACTGGTCTGTAAATTCCCTTGAAAATAATTTATGTAAATAGACGTTCTCTCAAAAGTGAACTTATTTATTATAATATGATATATTTAGGATTTTAGCAATTCCATGCAGAGATTAAGTTTTCGCCAAATTAGTGAAGACCTTTCAGTACTGTACAAATACACAAAATGTAAAATTCAAACAGTATTTTTTGTTTATTGTTTTCAATATTGCATCTATAGCGCATGTTTATTTTTCACATTTAAAGTATAAAATAGCTTTCTGCCAACCCGACTCTACACCATAACTTTTCAATCCAGATGGATGGGGCAACCATTATTGCATCCAAAATGGTGAAAAGCATTGGAGTAACGATTGAGGACCAACTAAACTTCTCTGACCACATTTCTAGAACTGCTCGATCGTGCAGATTCGCACTCTATAACATCAGAAAGATCCGACTCTTCCTATCTGAACATGCAGCTCAACTCCTTGTTCAAGCTCTTGTTCTCTCCAAACTGGATTACTGCAACTCTCTATTAGCGGGGCTTCTAGCTGACTCTATCAAGCCTCTTCAGCTGCTCCAGAACGCAGCAGCATGAGTGGTCTTTAATGAACCTAAAAGAGCACATGTCACTCCGCTGCTCATCCGTTTGCACTGGCTGCCAGTTGCTGCTCGCATCAAATTCAAAGCTCTGATGTTTGCTTACAAAGCGATTTCTGGCTTTGCTCCTTCTTATCTGCTCTCACTTCTGCAAATCTATGTGCCCTCCAGAAACTTGCGTTCTGTGAATGAACGTCGCCTCGTGGTTCCATCCCAAAGAGGGAAAAAAATCACTTTCGCGAACGCTCACGCTCAATCTGCCCAGTTGGTGGAATAAACTCCCTAACTGCATCAGAACAGCAGAGTCACTCGCTACTTTCAAAAAACGACTAAAAACTCAACTATTTAGTCTCCACTTCACTTCCTAATCTGCAATTGCCTCTCTTGATATACAACTAACTGTACTCAAAAAGAAAAAAAACTTTACTAATACTTTCCTTCTTAGACTTTACAGACCTGAAACTTGCCTACAGCACTTATTCATTGTTGCTCTTATAGTTGTGTAAATTGCTTCCTTGTCCTTATTTGTAAGTCGCTTTGGATAAAAGCGTCTGCTAAATGACTAAATGTAAATGTAAGCTTACAGTTTGATATTTTAATCTCTTAACTCTGTGGATAGTTGTTTTGAAAAAGATGTTTTGATATACTGTTATGATGTACATTCTCTGTGAATTTAAGTTACTATTTTTTTCTGCAAATGTCACCCCCATAAGGCTGAAATTCCTCACTTGTGTTTCTGTTTAGAGACATTTTATCTTAAGAATATTAACTTAAACGTCTTGTGAAGTGCTCTGAAATAAGCATTTATATTCAGTGTTTGACGTAATCTCATCAGAAACGCAAAAAAGTTGGGACATAGCCAGGGTATCTGTAGGGTTTAAAAAGACTTACAATCTCTTTAATTTCAAAAACAACATTTTAGGTCTTAAAAAGTCTTAAATTCACTGAAATATTGTGCTGTAGGTCTTAAATCTTTTTTAACAAATTAAACATTTTCTATGTCCATGTAAAGCTACCCAATAGGGCTAACACCCATCCAATCACCAACTTTCCATCTCAATAATTTTTTTTACAAATGATTATTTATCTCTATATACCAATATGGTTTCATTATCTTCCTTAAAATAGCATTTGTTTATATTTAATCTAGATATAGTCTAATCTAATAGTCAAAGCTGAAAACGTTTTCTTGTGTCCAAATGGTTTAAATGAAACCTCAACTTGAAATCTCTTGACCATCCTGCGATATGACTATTGCACATTCACACATTGCGAAAGCGATGCTGAAATTATGTATTGTGCAGTCCTAGTTTAAAATAATAATAACTTAAATAATTAGTTTTCCCAAAACATTTAAGCATTTTGCAATAGTTTACATTAGTAGTATAATTGGTTTATCATAAATGATACATGATTTGTTTTTGTTGTATACGTTTTTTATTGCACTTTAAGGAAAAATAATGGAAAATTCTTATAATGCACCTGCAATTCTGGACTGAGAATGTGTGTATGTGATTGTATGTGTGTGTTTTGACCTTTGCTGTTTCATTACAGACCAACATACTTCCCTGCTGAAAACCTGACAGAATACAAATGGCCTCCGGATGACACGGGAGAGTATTATATGTTACAAGAACAAGTGAGCGAGTACTTGGGAGTCACGTCATTCAAGCGCAAATACCCAGGTATGAGTGAAATTGCACTGAGGAATTTGTATGTGCTTGGTCAAATGGGTTTCATTTCCAGATTAAATTATGAAGAGAAGATTTGTTGTGTGGTGTAAACATGTCTTTTTTTTTCATTCTATTCCACTTCATGTACTAGAAATGGAAAGAAGAGACCTGTCTCACAAGGAAAAACTTTATCTGAGAGAGCAGAATGTCATTACTGAAACACAGTGTACATTGGGTAAGATGTTCATAATCATAGTTTTGCTTCTTGTTCAGCCTACTTATTTAGAATGAGCTGAAACAACACAATTCTGGAGATTTTTTTTACTTGTTTTATGTTCAATCTACTTAAATTTGTATTGTTAACTTAATGGGACGACATGAAATAATTGTGTGGAACCCAGGATTTTTTACAGTCCAAGACTAAACTGAAGTTGAATTTTTCCACAGGTCTCACAGCTTTGCGCAGTGATGAAGTTATCGATTTAATGATTAAAGAGTATCCAGCCAAACATGCTGAATATTCAGTCATTCTCCAGGAGCGAGAGCGGCAGAGGATAACTAAAGAGTACAACGTCAGCACTCTTAGTGTAGTGAGTATACACATTTTACATGGTTAACTGTGAGTTATGTATTATTCTATATAATATTTTTTGTGAATGTAGCTGCAATTTTATTCAGTAAATGGATCAAAAGTGACTTTAGATCACCTGAATAAATTCAAATGTAAGATACAGTGGGGGGAAAATATTGAATACGTCACTATTTTTCTCAGAAATCATATTTCTAAAGGTGCTGTTGACTTGAAATTTTCACCGGATGTTAATAACAACCAAAGAAATTCACGTATGCAAGGAAAACAAACCTAATTAGTTTACAAATGAAGTTATGTGTAATAAAATGAAATAACAAAGGAAAAATATTGAACACATGAAGAAAGGGAGGTGTAGAACGGCAGTGAAATCCCAGACAGCAGCTGAAATCTCTCAGTAGTTCTTCAGCAACCCTCTGCCTTTTGTCAGTGTAAATTTAAATTCACTTCTACAGTCCAACATCTAGCATGATGATGAAGATGAAACAAGGGTGGACATTTCAGCAAGACAATGATTCAAAACAGCCAAGGAAACTCTCAAATGCTTTCAGAGAAAGACAATCAAGCTGTAGAATGGCCCAGCCAATCACCTAACTTGAATCCAATAGAGAATACAAAAGATTTAAAGGGTCATAAAACCCCCGTTTCAGTTCAAGTCTACCTCAGAATTACAAAAAAAAAGCTTCTTGATGGGACAGTGGATAGCAGTGCAGCAGCCCTGCCGGTAATCCAGAGGATTTTAAACATGGGCAAGCATGGCAGCACGGATATAGGCGATGTGTCAACTGTTAAAAGACAAAGTCTGCTATACCCCAACTCCTGACAAAAAATGCTTGCTGTAAGCCAACAGCTTTCCTGTATTGGCCCTGACAGCATTGAGGGGGGAAAACATGCACCAAATGCTGTGGATCATGGTATCACAGCTTGGCACGTCTGCCTTGCCTTCGGAAAGCACATAATCTCATGATTAATTAAGAAGCAGCGTCTTCTCATAGGATAGGAGTAATCAGCTATGAATAATAATGAGAAACCAATGCCTCATCACTGGACAGGCAGACGAGTGATACGTCACCGATTTTGATTCCGCCCCAATTATGATTTTAAACCTGGAAATTAACTGACAAAAGCTCAAAATGATCCAGATTTCCCACAATTAAAGCTGACGGGTGCTAACATTGTCTTAACTGATGCTCAACACACACAAATCTGTTTAAAAAAAGGTCTCAAGGGTTTCTCGAACCTTTAATAGACAAGACCCACAGAACCATCAAGGTTAATACTCTGTTGAAGTCTGTGAAAAAAATCACACCGGAGCAATGCATGTGACTTCGTTCTCTATATGAGAGGCGTCTTTAAGCTGCCATCACCAAAATAAAAGCCTTTTATATAAAGTATTAAATACATTTCAGTAGTTCAGTGCTTTCTCCTTGTGTCATGCCATTGTTATTACACATAACTTATTATTATTTTTGTTGTTGTTTTGTTTTATTTTTATGTTTGTATTGTTTGGGGTTTTACCAAATTCTGCTTCAATTCCAGGTCTCCTTTAAAAATATTATTCCTAGGAAGAAAAAAAACCATGATGTTCAATACTTATTTTCCCTGCTGTATGTTTATGTAGATATTTCAACTTCTTTATGTTAAGTGTCATTTCAATTGAGTATAGCGAGTTCAATCAAATGAATCCAGCTTTGTTGAGTATTTAGTTATTTTATTTAATGCATTTATGTTTTTCCTTATAGAGTAATGATTAATAGTGGTAGTACTTTGGTAAAAGCATGCTAATTGTATGATTAATATTCTTTCAGCAAATGCAGCAACAGAATCCTCAGAAAGTTGAAGCCAGCAAAGTGCCAGAATACATCAAGAAAGCTGCTAAAAAAGCGGCTGAATTCAACAGTAATTTCAACCGAGAGCGGATGGAGGAGAGAAGGGCTTATTTTGACCTTCAGACACATGTAAGATGGACTCATTTTTTTGATTATCTGATTCCATCGAATACAGTGTATAGCAAATCTCTTCTTTTACAGAGTTCATAATAGTCCAAAAGGTGATGATAATAGTTCAACATGGCAGTTTGTTCATCTTTTAGGTTGCTGAAAGAATCATTTGCTCCTTTGTTTTTTTTCAGGCTTCTCCTTTGTTTTTTCGCGCTTCACTCTTGCGTTTGTTCGTTTCTGAAAGGATCCGGTGTCAGAAGCACTTCAATAATCAAGCGCACACGCTATTATCATCAGCTCAAGAAGTTCGTTATTTCAAATATAAATGCACACACGAATGATCGCAAGCTCTCTAGAAAAAGTAAACGTCTCGCTTTTTTAGACGACCTCATAAAAAAAAAAAACAGAAAACGGCAGATTTTGTTCTTCTTAGCTTTGTGGCTGTTCATCAAGACGACAACAAGGTTTGTTTAAGCTCTGGCCGCCCATGGCTAGTTATATGTATTATAACGATGTAATGTGTACTTATAAGTGGCGATTTCTTTGTTAACAATCTCCTGGTTTGCGTACTCGCTAGTGATGTTTCTCTGTAAATCAATAGCCTTCTGCCATTTGGTATCCTTTTGTCGTGCTCGGTACCCTTTCAAAAGCCTACCCAAAAAGTGGTACGGTTCACTGAAACTGCCATAAAAGCATATCATACCGTATCACTCAATGGAAAATGGCCTTAAGCGTCCACTTATAAACCATAAGCCTTACATTCCAAACTGGAATAACTGTCTGATTTCAGAAAAACATTTTAAGTTTCATCGCGATTTTTAGTTTTTGACACATGCTCTTTTTTTAGGTCTCACTACATTTTTTGTTCTTTCTCTCTTTAGATTATTCAGGTACCTCAGGGAAAATATAAAATCCTCCCACCGGAAAGAACCAAGACCGGTCCGTTCCCTGTTGCCCTCATTCCTGGCCAGTTCCAGGAGTACTACAAAAGGTAAATTGTATAAAAAAAACATTGCTACAAAATCCTGGGTTTGATGACTGATTCTAGAATGTTCTTGTTCAGCTTTCTGATTGTTGTTTTTCCTTCAATGATGTTTGTAGGTACTCTCCTAACGAGCTCCGCTACTTGCCCTTAAACACAGCCCTCTTTGAGCCTCCACTAGACCCAGAGCTGCCGGCCCTGGACAGTGATGGAGACTCTGATGATGGTGACGATGGAAAAGAAGATGGCAAGAAAAATAAGGGTTCCTCCGTAAGTTGTTGTGAATGCGCAGAGGGTCTTCCTGAGCCACTGAAGCTTCACAGTCCTTTACTTCACCAAAATGTTCAATACCTGAAGCTTTGTTTAGCACTGCTCTCCAGTTACACCTAGCTACTATACTGAGAAATAGCAAATGAATTCATTTATTAATTTTCTTTTCGGCTTAGTCCCTTATCAGCTTATCCAATTCACCAGTAGTGCATGTCTTTGGACTCACAGTTTTTATTCAGTTGTATTCATTAATTGTTAAGATTGTGACGATATGAACAGCATATATATTTAAATGTATATAAAATATTATTAGTATATCATATTAAATGAATAACAATAACATGGCTAATATAACCTAAAATTCTAATGGAACAAACTATTTGAAACTACTTGTTTTGCTGCTTCCGCTACTCTTGACACCGGTCTGAAACATCATAACGCCCACAAGGTGGCACAACGCCTACAAGTTTTCAAGTGGTGCTCACTGCAGAGCCATTTGGGCAGAGCTGAGCTCCAGCGAGGGGGAGCTTGAGCTCTCGCTCCTCCTTTCTTGCACTTCTTCTACGAGTGATGTCACTGGGGGTAGGGTTAGGGGTGGGGTTGGTGTACGCATTAAAACAGCTTATAGGAGGAGGAGCGAGAGCTCATGCTCCCCCTCGCTGGAGCTCAGCTCTGCTCAAATGGCTCTGCAGTGAGCACCGTCTCCAAGTTTTGAACCGAAAGGCGTCTGTCAACTGATCACTTTTGTCACTTGCCACATGACTTCTGTCAACACCACATCTTTAAAACACCTGTCAGGCATTCTGTTTGAATGAGGAAACATCAAATTCTCCTGAACTGCTTGCCAAGCTTACTATTAAATTTAATTTCATATATACAGTTGAAGTCAAAATTATTAGCCCCCCTTTGAATTTATTTTTCTTTTTTCAATATTTCCCAAATTATGTTTAACAGAGAAATAAATTTTCACAGTATGTCTGATAATATTTTTTCTTCTAGAGAAAGTCTTATTTTTTTTAGTTCAGCTAGAATAAAAGCAGTTTTTAATTTTTTTAAAACCATTTTAAGGTTAAAATTATTAGCCCCTTTAAGCTATTTTTTTCCCCGATAGTCCACAGAACAAACCATCGCTATACAATAACTTGCCTAATTACCCTAACCAGTTAACCTAATTAACCTAGTTAAGCCTTTAAATGTCACTTTAAGCTGTATAGAAGTGTCTTGAAATATCTAGTGAAATATTATTTACTGTCATCATGGCAAACATAAAATAAATCAGTTATTAGAAATGAGTTACTAAAACTATTATGTATAGAAATGTGTTGAAAAAAATCTTCTCTCCATTAATCAATAAAAATGAGTAAATCACAGATAGGCTGATCTGAAATAACGTTGGGACTCGGCAACGCTATCTTGTTAGCCCACCCGCTCCTGTTCAAATAACACCAGAGATTCATTAGAAAAATTTTTCCCACGTGGCAAGAAATCAGGTCTGGTCCCGCGGCTGACCTCTACACCCGAGTCATACCTACCCAAACAAACCACACCAAAAAGGCAATTGACTCTGGTACGTATTTATCAAACTAAATGAGGCAGATGTGAAAGCACCCCTATAGTCTATTGGTCCTGTATTATTTAGTTTTTCTGAGCAAGAAAGGAATCCATTTTTTACCGAACATCATTAAACAAACCTAAATCTGAAATAATTCATTAATCTGAATACATTTGAATCTCATCTTGATGTGCAGGACAGTTCATCAGGAAACACCTCAGATGGAGACAGCCAAGACAGCGGCATTCACTCCAAAGTCAAGAGCAAAGACCGACCCGGCGCCCAGGGCAAAGACGGCACTCCTCGCTCCATCCAACACAAATCTGTCCCTGGGTACAAGGTAGAAGAAAAAAGCCCCTGATCTTCTTTTTTTTTTTAAATAACCCAACACCTCTCTTCTCCCCTTTTCGACAACCCTCTTTTCCAGCACTTTCAGCAGAGAAGCCCTCTTTCTTCTGACTTGGTCATCGGTACACTGTTAAAAAACACACACATATACACTCAAACACAAAACACTTCCCCTGGTGGTCATAGATTGGGACTGCACTTGTCAATGGAACTTGTTTTCGTTTTAAAGAGTGGCACTTGTTTTTTTTTTCAGTGCCAGGAAATCCAGTGACAGTTCCTGTTTTCTGCACAGACCTTTGGAGCAATAACTTTTTTTGTGTGGTACTGCGATTTTTAGTTTAGGGTTTTAATTAATTTTTATTTTGCTGTTATGCACTTGTGAATAGTAAATACCCTTCTGAATTGAACAGTACTTCTTATAGCTTAAAATACCTCTGTTTATCTGCCTGCCTGCCTGCCTGTTAGTTACACTGAAGGGCATGTAAGCGGTTTTGTTTGGCTGCTAAACACTATAAAGTGTTAACAATACATAGAAATATATATATATATATTAAACAGTTGAAGAAATCATAGGAGTGCACTGAGTAATGTTTTCCCTGATTTTCCTGAGAAACAAAGATTTCAAATTAAGCCAGGCTGTTTTATTACTATACATTTTAGGTCAAATGTTCAACTTGTCTTACACTTGAACAAAGTTACTAGGGATTAAAAAAACAACAACAGCAATAATAACAACAGTGTTTAAGGCACATAAACAAACACTTTTATAATTAGGAGCTATTAACTTTGACTGTTAGGTACCCACAAATATAATCAGTTTATTTAATTGGTAAATTTGTTATCCTTTATTTTATTTAAATTTAATAATAATAATAATAATACATTTAAAAATAATAATAATAATTTAATATTTTTCTACAATGTAATAGTATTATTACATTGAATTATTATTTTATTATTTAATTATTGTTGTTCTTGTTATAATTATGTTGTATTAAATTTTTTATTTAGTTATTATTATAATCAGTTAATTTAATTTCTTAGTAAAACAAGTTATGTTGTAAATGTAATATTTCATACAGTCTAATAGTTATATTATTATTACATTGTATTATTTAATGTTTATTATTCTTGTAATTGTTATTACTTTGTATTCAATTGTTTATTTAATAATAATAATAATAAATATTATTATACATTGTGTTAAATTTGTATTATTTTCAATAATAATTTAATTTTATATTTAATTATTATTATTATTATCAATACATTGTATTAAATGTATTATTATTATTGTATTAAATTATCTATTATGTTTATTATTAAAAAATTACTTATTGTTGTTATTATTATTATTACATTGTATTATTTATTATTATTGTAGTTGTAATTATTACATTGTATTTGTTTATTTAATAATAATGTTTATTATTATTATTATTAATTATACATTGTGTTACATTTGTAATATTTGTATTATTTAATACATTTTGTATTTAATTATTATTATTATTATTATTTTATTATTATTAAATTGTTTTAAATGTATTAATATTACAATGTATTACATTTTCTATTATTTAATAATTACTTTTTCATTTATTATTGTAGTTGTTATTATTAATATTCTTATTACATTGTATTATTTATTATTATTGTAGTTATTGTAATTATTATCACATTGTATTAAATTTTTTGTTTAATATTAATATTATTATTATACATTGTGTTCAATTAGTATTATTTTTATTATTTAATAATAAATGTATTTAATTATTATTATCATTATTATTACATGGTATTACATGTTTTATTATTACATTGTATTACATTTTCTATTATTTTTATTATTTAATAATTACTTATTATTATTATTATTATTATTATTGTTATTAAAACCTCTAGCATTTTTTTTGCATCAATATAAATTTTTGTAAATGTATCATTTTTGCATTAATTAATCTCTGCATTAATTTGTGGATAGTACTTTATTTGGAGATACAAAATCAGTCTCACCCCAGTAAAATCCTCATCAAACGATCTTACAAAGACTTCCATGTAATGTCAAATCTCATACATCCATGTAAGTATTCAAAAACTACGACTTCACCATCTTAAAAGAAAATAATTTGATGTTCAAAAATGTTGATGATAGTTTTGGTCACAATTGACTTTCACTATATGGACAAAAAATGGAAACATATCTGAAAGATAATATATATATATATATATATATATATATATATATATATATATATATATATATATATATATATATATATATATATATATATATATATATATATATATAGATATATATATATATATATATATATAGATATATATATATATATATATATATATATATATAGATATATATATAGATATATCTATATATATATATATATATATATATATATATATATATATATATATATATATATATATATATATATATAGAGATAGATAGATAGATAGATAGATAGATAGATAGATAGATAGATAGATAGATAGATAGATAGATAGATAGATAGATAGATAGATAGATAGATAGATAGATAGATAGATAGATAGATAAAGAACGGCCAGTGAATTGTAACATTACTGAGTGCACTTTTTAACATAGCTTTATTTGTCATGCCAGTGATGCATTGCTCATGAAATGGTTATCAAACTTTTGTTTGGTATAATTTTGTCAAACCTAATGTCAGTGGTTTTTCTACCCTGGCTCTATGGGCACCTTTAAATATGCTTTATATCAGTGTTTCCATTGATTTACTCTGTGTCATTTTTTCTTGTCAAGATGCATGCCGGATCAACAAAAGGTTTACCTTAACATAAAAGACACTAATAGTTTGTTGCTTTTGCAAGTCTAAATTTATACAAAGCGCATATACTGAACATCAAACAGTCATTTGGCAAGTTTAATAGCTTGCCCACAAACGTTTGCATTTTTAAACTATATCTGCATAAATTATCTATGCTTGTTTGTGCAATAGGTACATTTTTATGATGTTTTAGTGTTCTTGGTTGCAATGCTTTGTTCTTATCAAACTTTTGTGTGTGAGTGATTTTATCAAATAGCTTAAAGCAAATTTGGCAATACACAGTAGCTCATTTTACCTCCGTTTTTCTTTTAGTTGTATTAACTCAGGAAGTGAAGGAAAATTTTAAACTGTTAACCAGTAGTATATATAGTATGTAGATTTTTCTATATGCACGGAGTACATGACTGATTTGCTACCATTGTCTAAAAAGTACATTATAGTGTGTACTGTACCCACAATGCAGTGCACTCCAACTGACCTTCCCTTTCCAGTTTAAAGAATTCCAGAAAGATTATTTGTTTATTTGATGTGCTTTTGTGTTGTTACAAAATTGGAATGATTAATAAAGCTTACTTATTACAGTGTTAACGGCATATAGTTATGATCTGGCAGTTTTGTAATAGTTATGGCATACCATTTAGTTTTTGTACAGGTAAGAAATAGGCAGAACACAGTTAGTTTCATAATATCAAAGACTAAAGAATATTCCCGTAAAGTATTTTTTATAATATTCAATACGATGTTTTCATTTAATTCTAAATAGCCATGCTTTTCCAGTGTATAGGCTAATATACAAATTATATTAGTGTATACAATGATGTATGACTGTAGGACTGTTTATTTGAAAGGTGGATTAAAAGGGGCAGTTCACTCAAAAATGAACATTTGCTATCAATTTACTCTCCCTCAAGTGGTTCTAATCCTTAGTGCATTTCTTTATTCTGCAGAACACAAAAGAAGATATTTTGAAAAAGTTGAAAACTTGGAATTGCATAGTAGGAGAAAAAAAATACTATTTTAAGTCAATGGTTACAGGTTTCAGCCATGTTTCTCAATGTCTTTTTTGTGTTCAAGTTGTGTTCTTCTTTGGTGTTTAAGTAAATTACAGAATTATTTTTTTTGTGTGTGAACTGTCCCTTTAAGGAATATTAAAATAAACTATTATCGAATTGAGTCTCAAAACTATTTGGGCCAATCAGCAATAAGGGGTGTGTCTAGTAATGATAGCGAGTGAGTGCACAGGATTGATTAGCAGAACCACTGTATGGCAGATAAATGAAATTGGTCAGCGAGGTGAGTAACACCTTCACTGCTGGTTTTACTGTAATATATTTCAGATTTACCAAAATTTAAACCACACCCTCTAGTGCAGGGGTGTCAAACTCAATTCCTTGGAGGGCCGAAGTCCTGCACAGTTTAGTTCCAACCCTGCTCCAACACACTTACCTGTAGGTTTCAAACAAGCCTGAAGGACTCAATTAGTTTAATCAGGTGTGATTAATTAGGGTTGGAACTAAACTGTGCAGAGCTGCGGCCCTTTTGGAACTGAGTTTGACACCTGTGCTCTAGTGGATTCATCATCTGAAATGTACAAAAAACATTCCCTGAGTAACATATTTCAAATTTGCAAAAATGTAGACCATGCCCTTGAGTGGATTCATTATCTGAAACATACAACAAAAGTACCGTAATTAATGTATTTCAGATTGACAAAATGTAGAAAGTGCCCTTTAAACATAAAAAAAACATTCTGAGTAATATCTATTAGATATGCAAAAATGTAGACAGAACCCTCTAGTGCAGGAGTGTCAAACTCAAATCCTGGAGGGCCGAAGCCCTGCACAGTTTAGTTCCAACCCTGCTCCAACACACTTAAGCCTGATTTATACTTCTGCGTCAAGTGACCAGCGTAACCCACGTCGCATGCAACGCGTGTGGCTGTGCATTTATACTTCTGCACGCTGTCTCTGTCGGTCTGCATTAACATATCCGAAACGCTAGTTGGCAGTGAGGTGTTAACGTTTCTCTGTGTCGAGTTTCTTCGCTGCTTCTTTGCTTTTCCTGAACACTTCCGGGATGTACAAGTGGCTCAAACTCGCTCATTTTGAGGCAGGAACCGGCGGACGTGCAACAACTTTAACTATGAGGTAAACACAGAACAAAACTTTCCATCCGGAGCTCCTTCACGGGACTCCACACTTATAAACAATCGCTCGCGCCATTCGTGCGGCTCTCGGTCCCGCCCAGACTCGTCAGCGCTAACAAGCCGACCAATCACAGAGCTTACGCTACGCGTCGTTGCGACGTGTAGTTACATTTTTTGAGAGGTGCACGTCAGCGACGGCCACGGCGAAGGGCTATGCGTCAGCGCCGTAGCATACGCTGGCGTTTGACGCAGAAGTATAAATCAGCCTTTACCTGTAGGTTTCAAACAAGCCTGAAGGACTCACTTATTTTGATCAGGTGTATTTAATTAGGGTTGGAACTAAATTGTGCAGAAATACCCTTTTGGAACTGAGTTTGACACCTGTGCTCTAGTGGATTCATCATCTGAAATGTAAAAAAACTAATTTGAGTAACAAATATCAGACTGGCAAACATGTAGACAGCGCCCTCTAGTGGATTCATCATCTAAAACGTACAAAAAAAAACATTCCCTGAGTAACGCATTTTAGATTAGCAAAAATGAAGACTGTGCCCTCTAGTGGATTTGTCATAAAATGTACAAAAAGTACCATTATTAGAATATTAAAGATTCGCAAAAATGTGTCTGAAAAGTGACATTTTATACTACCCATTGACACCATGTCCTAACAACACACAATGCGACAAGATTCCAGCAACAAGCAATTTGAATGTCTGCATTAAAAGCAAAGCAACATGACAGAAACATTTAAATACCACTGCACCCACAATGAGCTGGCTTTTTATCTAATTATTAAATGTAAAACGGCTTTAACATTATTGATAGGCTACTGATTAGGTTGGTTTGCACTCTGTCGAAAATAACAGAGTTTGTCCGTTCTGCTCTGACCACTCGACCACAATGGCGCTGTTTTGCCAGTGTGTCCGGTAATAACTCACAGGACTTCGAGTGGCAAGTTTAGACCTTGCCAAAAAATAAATCTCAACTGTATAATTAATTACCCAGGATTGCGAAAACAAAACTTATACAAAACCATCCGTTACATACAGTAACATAGAACTATACAAAAGAAGAACAAGAAAACCGGATTCAACTTTCAAAGATTTAATAAACTAATTTAAATGGCAAGTAGTTACAACAGTAGTAGTAGATTGATTGAAGTAGTGGTTGATTTATTTT
Organism: Danio rerio; assembly: GCF_052040795.2. NCBI lineage: Eukaryota > Metazoa > Chordata > Actinopteri > Cypriniformes > Danionidae > Danio > Danio rerio. Next base: position 6,024,688 of record NC_141033.1, read on the forward strand.
TAAGGTCTGAGGTGAACTATCTGCGGCTGCTTTCAGCAGTATGGCAATAAATACTACGTAAAATTATATTTAAACTTACATTGGCAGCATTTAACACAGAATAAAGCACATAATCTGTACCTGAGGTGATCTTTGTCGTCGCAGTATGTGCATTTCTTCTGCTGCTACATTGCGGACATAGAAAGCATTACTAAAATAGAAATTTTGTGCATCACCGTCGCAGAAGGTTAGGACAAAGACATCTTTTAACATGGAAAAGATACCTTTTATGACGAGCAGTGTTGCGTAGTGTTGTCACGATACTGAAATTCGTCACCAATCGGTACAACATTTTTTTTAATGTCAATTTCCCACTTACTCTTGAGCGCTGTTGAGCACGTTCTTAAACGCCACTGATTTACTATTGTGTTCACATGCTCAATAGAAATGACTGTAATTGGCCGTGAAGGTCATCAGTTTACCGAACTCACCGCTGTTTACTGAGTGTTACTACAGATACAGGGAAACTGTAGCTTTTTAAAGCCGTGAATATATACTGTTACAAAAGTTTGTTTATAAAGTATATTTGACGCTATAGATCAGTGGTTCTCAACCACGTTCCTGTAGGAGCACCAACACTGCATGTTTTGGGTGTCTCCTTTGTCACACCTATTTCAGGTCTTTCAGTCTCTGCTATTGAGCTGATGATCTAAATCAGGTGTGTTTATTAAGGAGACATGGAAAATGTGCAGAGGCAATGGCCCTTCAGGAGAGGTGTCAAATCCAGTTACTCGAGGGCCGCAGCCCTGCACAGTTTAGTTCCAACTGTGCTTCAACACAGTTAAGTTGCGGTCACACTGCACTTTTTTTCCCCTTAGACTTCCATTCATACGCATGCAAACGATTCAGACCAGAAACGCAAGGTCGTGTGGCAAGTTTCGCAGTTCGCTACGTTGGAAAGTTCAAGCTTGGGTGAACTCTGATTGCATGAGACCAATCAAAGATCCAAACATGACTTCTCTGGACAGGAATTTAAAACATGGACCAATCGCTCACTTTTTTTATGTCTAATCATCTTGTTTAATTCCGCCCCTTTTCGCAGCGCCATACTTGTGTTACCGCAGCTTTACCTGAGGTGTTTAACTAGGGTTTAAGCTAAACTTTGCAGAGCTGCGGCCCTCCAGGATCTGGATTTGACACCTCTGCTATATATTCTGCTATATAGCTATTATATAGACCTGGCTCTGCAGTTTAAGTGAGTTATTATCGTTGCATGACCCAGATCTGAAGATAGATGGATGAATTGTTTGTATTTTGTAGAAAGTTGAACTGTAGAAAAAGTCGTTAATGTGTGTTTTGAAAATCTAAAAACATTAAGTCAGCTATTATTATTATTATTATTATTTATTTATTTAAATTTATGTGAATGTCATGTTTGTCATAAATTAGCACAGTATATATAAAAGCTTTAATTTATTAAAGCCATGGTAGGTACAGCTTCTGTTGATCCTCTCTTATTACGGTATGTTTTAGGCTTATTCCCATCTGTCGAGTTTTGTTAAAAGTATTTCTAGTTAGACAACATTAAATGTTCTTGTTTGTGCTGTGATTTTTCTTTTTTTTCCATGTAATACTCTTAGTTTAGCCTATACTTTCCTACTGTGACAAACCGAAGGCGTTTGTCCTTCAGTTAGCATAAGTGTGAGCTTCACTAACATCTAAATGTGTCTTTAACCTGTAGCCTTTTTCCTCCTTCAAATGTTGTCACTGCTCTTTTTGATTATTATTACTTTTTCCCCAATGGTAGGTCTTTTGACATGTCCATATTTAGAGTAACCTTTTGAATAAAGAGGTTTTAAAGAAATGACACTGTAGAGAGATTTCTTAATGACTGTGAGCATTGAATGAAAGTGTCACGTCTGCTGTATACGCTTTGGTTGACTTTTGAGTGTATGGTCCATTTTATACACTTACGTTACTTTACAATTGGCTTTCTCTACTGCTTGGTTGTTTCTTGGTATTTACTCTTACTAATTTAGCAAATATGTATGGAATGGATTGCTTTTCATACAAAGCATGGGAATTTTAAATAGGGCTGGCCGATTTAATCGAGACGATTTTTTTATGCACATTTTGTCAGTAAAGCCGGTTCTAGTAAAAACGCGTTTAGATCAGGGGTGCCCAAACTTTTTCTTTTGAAGGGCAAAAATAAAAACAAACTTAAGGGCTGTGGGCTGAAGGTTAATATTGCAAACTGTATTAAAGCTGATTTATACTTCGGCCTGCCTTGCGCATAGCTGTGCATAAATACTTCTTCGCGTTGTTTCTGTTGCTCTGCAGTAACACCTCCGAAACGCTAGCAGGCAGTTGGTTTTTATGTTCCTCTGTGTTGAGTTTCTTCGCTGGTGTTTTTGTTTTCTTTCTGAATGCTACTTTAATGTACTAGTAGCTCAAACTAACTCATTTTGAGGCGGGAATCAGCAGACGTCCAGCAACTTTAATCATAAGGTAAACACAAAACAACAATTTCCATCCGGAGCGCCTTCATGGAACTCCACACTTGTAAACAATTGCTCCATCAGGCTCGCGCGGCTCTCACCTCCACCCACACTCGTCAGCACTACCAAGCCGACCAATCCCAGAGCTTGCGTTATGCATCATTGCGATGTGTAGTTGCATTTTTTCAGCGTCGACGCCGGCCACACAGAAGTATAAATCAGCCTTAAACCGAAAAGAAAATAAATGAATGTATGAATGTGGTGTGCAAATAAATTTTTTGGGGGGTAATAATTTTTTTGCCAAAGCTACATTTTTGTCGACTTCGGTGTCATGTCCTACAGAAGCAGATTTTCATTTAATAATAATAATAATATTAATAAATTATATATTTATATATATATTTATCTTAGTGACTAAACTTTAAGCAGTGACCTATTGTATATTTCATATATTTTCTGTATACTTAATGTAAAATGCAGATTATTATTATTTTTATGTCTTTCTTGTTTGTGTATTATTATATATGCGTTAAGTCTTTTTAATTGAAATTTGGGCAATTTCTATTGTTTTTAGCCTAATTTGCTCTGGTAAGTTCTGCTGACGAGCTGTAATTGTAAAAATGTTATTGGTTGAAGCATATCACATGGTGTGTATGTCCTTGGTTGCCTTGGCGTTTATAGCATTACTCTGCCCTTGCAGCCTAAGGTCATTCCCAATGCTATATGTGGCATATGTCAGAAGGGTAAGGAGGCCAACAAGCGAGGCAAACCAGAGGCTCTCATCCACTGCTCCCAGTGCCAAAACAGCGGTAAGTCAAAAGCAGCTCTTTCTGAAGCAGTCCTTGCTTTTCAGTTTAAATGGCACCTTCTGAAACAAGTAGTATAAAACACAAAAAACGAAATCGAAAATCATTTTAGTTTTAAAATACATGTTTTAATTCAAAACTCTAGGTTCTAGTTATTAGTAATTTGTATCTGCTATTATAAGTAGGACATAAAGTTGCGGTAACACTTTATAATAAGGTTCTGTTAATTAGTTTGACACAACCGCCCTGGATGTACTTTATCCTGCTTATTACACAAATACTTGACACGAAAACATAAATATTAGACACAAAACATCTGAGCCGTAATAGTTTATTCAATCTTTAATTAAATGCAAAGCAGACCGAAACAAAAACGGCTGATGGAGTATACACTAACCTGTGAGTAATTCAGTCACAATATTGTGACAAACTGTCAACAATGCAAAGTTTGACCGAAACAAAACTAGCTGCATAAAGCATAGACTTACCTATGTATTATTAACGGTTAAAAGCCGAGACATGATAGACAAGCAGATACATATGAACGTAGGTATAATTATTTGGATGTGACAGCCTGATCTCTGGCGTTTTGTCAGTTTAGTGAATTTGTACGAATTCAGTCTTCTGAAATTGTAAAATTTTTAAAAAGGAGGTGTGGCAACCTACTGCGCCCCTAAACCCAATCGTCACTCGTAAATTGATGAGCAAATTGTATGAATAAGATGGTACAAATTCATACGAATTGGCCACTAAATCAAAAAGTTACGAATTGCCGTGAGAACGTGTTGCATGTGAACGTATTCGCTGACCCTGAAGGTGATTCAAAATTTTCTGCGTTAAGCCATTGTTAACTAAGAATAACATACTGAATATTGTCACTGGCCAATCAGAATTGAGTATTCAAGACAGCTGTGTAATGAGTAAGGGATAAAGTACATCCAAGCGCAAAATGAAGGCCCGACAGGCTAATCAGCTGCCTGACGTTAAACGGAGCACTGTTGTATAAGACTGAAGGGCTTTAATCTGCGAAAATCATGCAACAGGATATAGTTTATCCCATTTATTTCATGGCGACATTTCACAATATGTACAAATTGGACAGAACTGTTTTGAAACATGAGTTGAATAATTCTTTAAATAAAAGCAAAGCTGACAGAAACGAAAACGGCTGAATGGAGCATACACTAACCTACGTATTATCTTGTCGCAAAATGGCGCCAGAGACAGACAAGCATATAAATATGGAGGTAAACGCATTCACTGACAGTCAAGATGATTTGAAGTACCTAGATGAGCCTGTGTTATTAGTTTAAGTGGTTGTTATCTGGGAATAGCATGCCTTGGGATGCAGCGACTGACTAATCAGAATTGAGTATTCCAAACTGCCGTGTAATAATGATCTACTAACATGAACAGTTTATTACAGTGGTAATTAATTTTTGTATTTTAAATTTTGGGTTTTAATAATGCATCAGTGAATGTTGAACTGTGATTAATAAATGCCATGCAAGTATTTTGCGTTCATGTTCGTAAATACGTTTAACGTTAACAAATAGAACCTTACTATGAAGTGTGATATTTTTTGTGTATGCTTTTTGAGTGTTTTAATCCGTTTTATACACTTGTGTTTCTGACTTAAACGGAATATTGAGTAGGGTGCGGGGCTTTCTTTTTGCGCATCATTCCCTCATAGAAAACTAATGGTGAGAGGGGCGTGGTTAAGAATACTGTGGCCGAACCATCAAACTGACATCATCAAACACAGTTCAAACACAAGCAAGTGCTCAGATGATTACCAATAAACTTTTTTCATTGGATTACCTTGCGTACGTTAATTGTTCATTTAAAAATAAAAATGTGCAAAAAATAGCAAATTGTTTACATTTTGATTTACCTTTTGATTTCGAATATGTTTTAGATTTTTGAATACATTTTGTTTTTACACGCATTTTAATATATACAGCACTCTGTTTTTAAAGCCTCTTCATCATCCTGTTGATAAAAAAAGTTCTCGTGTATCATTTCTTAAGTTTCTGCTTGCTGGAAAAGACACGTTTTTGTGTGAATGGCTGCTGATGATGATGGTGATGGTTATGATGGCCTTGTTTGTGCTCAGGTCACCCGTCCTGCTTGGACATGAGTGTGGATCTGGTAGCCAAGATCAAGATGTACCCGTGGCAGTGTATGGAGTGTAAGACGTGCACCGTGTGTCAGCAGCCCCATCATGAGGAGGAGATGATGTTCTGTGATAAGTGTGATCGAGGCTTTCACACTTTCTGTGTGGGCATGGATTCCATTCCTATGGGTGAGTCTCTACTTAATATCTTCCTCTCAGATTTAGGAACACATAAATAAAAATACATTAAAGCTAGAATAAAAACAGTTATTATTTCTTTTAAAAACCATTTGAAAAACCTATAGTTGTCTAGAACAAACCATCATTATACAATTATTTGCCTAGTTAACCTAGTTATGTCACTAGTTACTTTTAAATGTCACTTTAAGCTGAATACTAGTATCTTGAAAATATCTAGTAAAATATTATGTGCTGTCCATTGGAAATGTGTTGAAAAAAATCTTTTTACCGTTAAAAAAATATTCAGGAGGACTAATGATTCTGACGTTAAATGTGTGTATAGTGTTTACATTTTTACACAAATTGACATTATTAAAACTTAATTGAAATGTTAAAGGATTTTTATCTGCGTTTATGATTTAGAATTTTTTAATATAAAATCACTTGTATAAATTATGAATCAGATGTTAAGGTTGGTAACATAAATATATTAGAGCTGTGAACCTACACTAGTCTCATGGTTCGGTTACGATTATCATGCCATCGACTCGGTTCAATTCGATATTTCGGTGCATCACGGTGCATTGACGATGCTTTCCATACACAGTTTTATATTTTCTTCACAGCAGCAGCTCTTGTATTAAAATGTATGAATATATTTATATTTAAATATTATTTGTAATACAATTTTGTAATTTAATACAAACAGTCAGACATATAAACTGTAACTTTAAACAAAACGAATATTTAGCAAATAATATAAACAAATATAAACATCCAACTCAATTTCTGATCCTTGTCTAGTGCTCTTGCGCGCTGCGCTCTTCACTGATGAGTGACACTGATAAGCGGCAGGCGGCAGCGGCGGTCACACAGCTGATGCATGATAGACACGGTGGAGAAAACTCTGCAGACATGCGCTCGTTTATGTATCCAAAAGTAACGCTGTAAAACAGCGGAGAGGAGAAGAAAAGCCACGCCAACAGGTCAAATGAGCCACTGTGTGTATGTGAGAGAGAGAGAGAGAGAGAGCGAGAGAGATAGAGATAGAGAAATGGAGTAGGCTACTTTCATTCTCTCGATCTCAGTGAAATAGGGGCTATTGTTGTTTATGTCAGTGAAAGACTGATCAAGCAAACACACACAGTGAAATTGTGCACAGTTTATGAGTTTTAAGTAGTTAGAGCATTGTAAATACTCACGATTGCCTCCCTCGCGACAGAGCGAGGTAAATGACGTCAGTAATAACCGGTTATGATTATTACTGAACTGATACCGAATTGTCCGCATCTGCATCGCGGTGCACCGAAGAAACGATTAATTTTGACACCCCTAATATATATAATAATATATATTATTATATAATAATAATCTCTCCTCTCCACCACCAGTGTGCAGCATCCGCTTTAGTGGTTTAACGTCTCATCCGAAAGACATCGCTCAGTGACACTATTCACCTTATTCTTCGCCAACGAGCAGGCGCTGCCATTTGAATCTTTTTGGCTCGAGACTTCTGGTCTCATTCACTTCCATTCATTTTTAGACATTAAAAACTGCTCGTTGTGAAGTTTGATGTTGCAAACTGATATTTTCTTATTATATTATTCTACTTGGTCTGTATAGTCATGCAAACATTTGTTTTTAGAGCAAGTAGTTTGACTGTTTTCTGACGTTTATTATTCCTAGTCATTTCTCCCATAGGCGACTGAATCGGAAGTTCTAAAACAATCCTGAAAACAGGCGCACTTCCGCATTTTAGAATAAGGTCAATAGTGTTTCCTTCACTATACTGAGGCATTAAAAGTCACACAGACCGCAGGTTGAGCGCGCCCTGTTGTCATCACAAACATCACTTCTAACAGCAACCTAGTATTTCTTATGTGGTCTCCCATTCAGGTACTGACCAGGCTCAGCCCTGCTTAGCTTCAGTAAGAACCGGTCTTGCGCTCATATGGCTGTGTACTGAGATTGTAGCTTTATGAGACCAAAAACATAACATAATATAATATTTTTTTATTTTTAATCAGCTTAAACTTGTGGAGAACTTTTAACAAAAGAAACATCCTCATGCTTTCCTACGAAATCTTTTATTGAACATAGAAGTGTGATGGAACTATTATTGTTTTATTTCATATAATATATTTCTGTTTGCATATTTATTTTGTACAGGTTGCTGGGTCTGCGATTTATGCAGCAAAGACATTTCAACACCTCAGAAGAAAGGACAAACAAAAACACCAAAAAAGGCCAAATAACTTGCAAAAAATGGACCCAATTTTAGACCATGCTTTTGATTTATTCATTCCTATTTTTCTATTATTTGAATAAGTCTGTATGTGTTTTGTATGTCGCATTAATCTGTTATTTTGTAGCTGATTTTTTTACACGCCTGTTTCTCTGTTGATTATGCTTTTTTTATTGATTTGTTAAATAAATTTGAAACCTTTTTTTGTCAAGCATTGCTTACTTCCGTCTTTACTAGTTCTCTTGACGTTGTGATAGTGATATTTATCAACATTTCAAAAGAAAAGCTTTTTTTATTAGCTTTTGTTTGTAATAATTTATTTATGTAATGATCATACTTCAGTAAACGGGTAGTAATGGATATTTTTCGGATCTAAAAAAATTTGTATGATCTAAAAACTGTTGGGATACGAACATTTAGATGCTATGAAGGAATGAATGAATACCTGGGCAGATATTCTTGACTCTTACTGGCTGTAGGCATCTACCTCGAGTCCCATTATTAGTGTTTATTTTTATCTTTAGGTTCAACTTCTAGACTAAAGCAGAACAGCACCTTGTAAATTATTTTATTTATTTATTTACTTTCTATAATTATTTTTAGAGGTTTTTCACCTTTAATTAGAAAGGACCGTGGAGGTTACAGACAGGAAAGTATTGGGAGCAGAGAAAAGGGAAGGGTCGGCAAAGGACCTCGAGCCGGATATCGAACTCGGGTCGCTGTGAGCACCACGGTGCTATACAGTGCTCAGCATTTTTAAGTACACCCCTCACAAATCTCTCTTTTATATTCATATTTTTAATAGGAAGCTATACAATTTTATATTTGTGCATATACATTAGATTAGTCAGTACTGAAGCTAAATCTGGAGCTAATCTAACAAAATAACTTACGATAACGGTCCAAAAACTAGTACACACAAATTTATGTAATAGAAAAATATTGAATACAAATTTTAAAAAGAGGAAAAATCAAGAGAAGCGATAAAATAAAAAAAATGGTTGAAATTTTTGTAGATTGTAATTTTTTTACTTGAATTTATTTGTGTTATCTTTCAATTTCTAAATATGTTTGGTGACTAAAATATTATTTTAATAAATATATCTGTTTAATAAATCTGTTTTGTTTAAATGCACTAAAATACATTGCCAACATTCACTGAGAAATTAATAAAAATGTTTGTTTTCAAAACTGTTCTGAGCACTGTATGTCAGCGCACCTAACCACTAGGCCAGGGGTGGCCAACCCTGTTCCTGGAGAGCCACCTTCCTACAGATTTCAGATGCTACCCATATCAAACACACCTGAACCAATTAATTAGGATCTGAACACCACGTAATAATTATAGGCAGGTGTGTTTGATATGGGTAGCAACTGAAATCTGTGGGAAGGTGGCTCTCCAGGAACATGGTTGGCCACCCCTACAGTAGGCTATTGGCGCCAACAGATTACTTTAATAGTTTATTGCATATAAGTGGTTCAAAACCACTGTTTATAAGTTTGGCACTTGAGCAAACATGCCAAAAACGACAAGGTTCAGTTCTTTTCAAGTCTAACTCCATAATTTAAAACAGAAGAACGAAACTCAAGTATCAAAATGATGACAGGATTGTCAGTCTTGTGTGAACTATCCCTTTAAGGGCTGCAGTATAAGGTATGATTTAGGGTTATTTAAATATTAAATAATTATTACAAAGTGTTTTCAGTCTCGGTTTTCTTACCAAGTGCATCCGGAGATTTCGTCTCAGTCCAGAACTTTCATTTAAGTGCATCCCTAAGATAGAAAAAAACATATAAACAGTAATAAGAATATTGCATAGACACTCACATGCACTCAAAAAAATTACGTTTGCTGTTTGTACAAACTACTTATTTAAAATGAGTTGATACAACACAATATGGTATATGCAAAAGCATGCAGAAGGACTTTTAATTTGTCAGTAACCTGAGTCAAACGCTTCCCGTGAACTGTATCCACTTACAAAATCGGCCCTTGTAATGTCTGTTTTCTTAAAAAATCAATGAACTTCACTGCCTAAATGATATATGATATAAAGTGGGTTTCAGATTGTACAAGAATCACTCCATTAAATTACATTTTCCTGTACCATGTTTTTAAAATATTTACATTTATTTTACTCCAGTGTTTACAATTGCGTTTCTGTCCTAGCCTTTCTGATCCTGACGGCCCGAAGTGATCTCACGGCAATTCGTAACTTTTCGCTTAAGTGGCTAATTCCTATAAATTTGTGCGATCCGATTCCTACAATTTAGTACGATTTGCTCATCACCCAATGACGTTTGGGGTTAGGGTTGGGGTTAGTTGCAACGCCTCCTTTTTAAAATCGTACATTTTCATACAACTGAACTACGTACGAATTTGTACGAATTAGCCACTAAAATGACAAAACGTAAAATGCTTACATTTCCTCGTGAGATCAGGCTGGACGGCCGAGTGTGAGTAAACGGCTTTTCATCTCATTTTACACTTCAGCAACTTATTGAACGATGAAGTCTATTTAACGGATTATATTTGAATTACAATACAACATCAATGCTATAAAAGGAACCGTATAAAATTGCAAGTCACATTAACCGTTCACCGGAAGTTTATCAGTATTGGAAGAAACACTAGCTCTGCATTTACCCAATTCTCGACTTTTTTTAAGGCACAACTTAATTGTTTTATGTTCTACCCCCTTAAATTTGTAGAAACTAATAAGCTAACTCAATTTCTTCATGTTGTTTCAGCACAAATCGAGTGTGTGGAACCCACCATTTGTTTCACAGTGAACAATTATCGCGCTAACGATTATTTTCCGACATTTTGTGCAACTCTAATTCAGACCTGACTTCATGAATTTTAAAGTGAGCAGTAGGAGGAGGAGTCGAACACACACACGGGTTGTTTTAACTACACCATAACACAAGTCAGTCAGTCGTCTCTACTTTCACTGCCTAGTAAATGGGAACAGTGTTTTTGCATTGTGTTTTGTCGTGCAGCAGATGCCACGTGGAGGTCAGTCGCGAACGACAGGTAACAGGTGTGTGTTTGACGGCTGCTCTGATACCTAATATAGGCGTGTGTGTGTGTGTGATACAATGGACACGCAAACCTGCTCCTCGGGAAAAGGCCTCGTAACAAAGACTTCTGCTTTCCATTGAGCGTCCGCCGCTGTTTTGACCGAGCCACAGCTGATGTCTGGCTCTTCACAGCTTGTGTTGTGTAACTGGATCTCGTCAGCGTCGGGTAACTTTTTAAAAGCTCCCTTCGGTCAGATGATAATATGCCAGCCTAAAAGAAAAGCAGCCGTATGCATAATATAGCTCATAACCAAAATATGTCCTAAAATTGTCCACATATAAGTGCTTTCCAAACTAGAATATCATCGAAAAGTTGTTTTTAATGGTCTAATTATCAAATTTTCTGAGATACTAATTTGTCTTTTTTTTTGCTAGCTGTAGGCTAAGACATACTCATAAATAGTTAAAAGCAACTAAACACAGTAAACACACTGAAAAAATGATTAATTGGATTTACTATAAATTTTAAAATGTAGACAAATTAAATGTACTAGTGTTCAACTTAATTTTTTTTAATTCAGCCCACTATAAATTCTTTGCAACCACTTACCTTCATTTTCATTTCATTCATTTTCTTTTCGGCTTAGTCCCTTTATTAATCTGGGGTCGCCACAGCGGAATGAACCTTCCAGCCGCAACCCATCTCTGGGAATTATCCGCACACACTCATACACTACAGACAATTTAGCCTACCCAATTCACCTGTACCGCATGTCTTTGGATTGTGGGGGAAACTGGAGCACCCGGAGGAAACACACGAAAACACGGTGAGAACATGCAAACTCCACACAGAAAAGCCAACTGAGCTGAGGTTCGAACCAGCAACCTTCTTGCTGTGAGGCGACAACGCTACCTACTGCGCCACTGCGTCGCCTGAACCACCAATTTATCCAGCAAATGTTTTATGCAGCGGATGCCCGTCCAGCTACAACCCACTGCTGGGAAACATCCATACAAACTCATTCGCACTCATACACTACGGACATTTTAGCCTACCCAATTCACCTGTACCGCATGTCTTTGTACTGTGGGGGAAACTTAAGCAACCGCAGGAAACCCACGCGAACACGGTGAGAACATGCAAACTCCACACAGAAACATCAACTGACCCAGCCGAGACTTGAATCAGCGACCTTCATGCTGTGAGGTGAACGTGCCACCCACTGTCGCCCCAAAATTAATATTAAATGTGAAAATGTGAAATATTAAGGGATAGTTCACTCAAAAATAAACATTTTCTCACTTTGTTCATGCTCAAATGGTTCTAAAACTTAAATTTCTTTATTCCTTGTTAACAGAAAGTAGACTATTTTTGAAGGAAGCAGCACAAGTCATAATTGGCTTTAATAGTAAGATACTATGGAAATAAATGGTTACAAGATTCCAACATTTATCAAAATACATTCCTTTGTGTTTAACAGAAGAATAAAAATAATAAAGGTTAGAAAAACGTAAAGGGGAGTAGGCTAAATAATGACAGAATTGTCATTTTTGTGTGAACTATCGCTCTAAATAACAAATACAATATATTCCCTCAATACCTCATCTTCAGTGCCACATTATTCTCGAAATATCATTATTCATATGCTTATTTGGGGTTTGAGGCTTTTTTATATTTAAACTTGAGGAAACCATATTTATCCTACCTTGTCAGATTGTCCTACCTCCTATTCAAAAAGTAGGTGACGCAATATGCTACCCATCAAATTTTGCTACCAGTGTAAATTTGAATGTTGAGAAGTGTGATATAAAGCTGTAACACCGTCCTAACCCCAACCTCAGAACCATTCAAATACAGTATTGGTATAGCGGTCACACTTTACAATAAGGTTCATCAGTTAATGTTAATTAATGCATTTACTAACATGAACAAACAATGAACAATACAATTACTACTGTATTTGTTCATGTTAGTTAACATTAGTTATTGAAAATACAGTAGTTCATTGTTCGTTCATGTTAACTCATGGTGCATTAACTAATGTTAACAAGCATGGACTTGGATGTTAATAATGCATTACTAAATGTTCAATTATGATTAATAAATGCTGTACATGTGTTGTTCATGATTAGTTCATGTTAGTAAATGCATTAACTAATGAACCATATTGTAAAGTGTTAGCGGTATAGCTTTGTTTGATGGGAAGGATAAGATGTCAGGACAGCTGTTCAGCTTGTGCTCTGGTGATATTTTAGAGGATTTGTGATGTCAGTTTTCCTCACCATAGAAAATATAATGAGTCACGTCACAACACATACTGTTGACAAAGACGTTCAGCAGCTAGAATATGCCATTTTGTAAAAGTATTTATTAAAATAAATGACAATCAATCTGTCGTTGAGTTCCAAACGTAAAAAAAAAAATGCTTAGAATAATTGAGGGCAAAGTCATGGTGGCACAGTGGGTAGCACGACCGCCTCACAGCAAGAAGTTTGCTGGTTCGAGCCCCGGCTGGGCCAGTTGGCATTTCTGTGTGGAGTTTGCATGTTCTCCCCGTGTTGGTGTGGGTTTCCTCCTGGTGCTCTGGTTTCCCCCACAGTCCAATGATATGCGCTATAGGTGAATTGAATTAATTTAATTCGCTGTAGTTTATGTGTATGAATGCAAGAGTGTATGGGTGGAAAGGCCTGCGTAAAACATATGCTGGATAAGTTGGTGGTTCATTCCGCTGTGGTGACCCCTGATTAATAAAGGGACTAACCTGAATAGAAAATTATCAAATAAATAACTAAGGAACTGTGGTAATGTTAACATGCATTAAAGTAAATCTGAAGTAAAACTAACATGAAGAAAACAATACATTTAGATGAAAGGGGAACTCAGTTTTCTGCCTCAGCAGAGTGCAGTCAGTTATACAGCTTTAATATATTAGAATATTTACAGAGTTAATTTACATTTTATTGTGTTATTATCGAGTGAAAGTCCCTGTGGTTGTTTATGGAGGAAAGGGAGGAATTACTTTATGAACCACTGGAGGGCGCAGTTACTCTGTTTTCAGCTTTTCTCTCTGTAACAGCACGAGCACTTGCTAGTCAAGAACAACAAGAAAAAGCTAATTAAAATATCAAAATAAACGTCACCAAAAGGACGGCTCACTGTCGAGTTAGGTCCTTGAGTAGGTACATTTCTGGAAATCATTTGTAAGATATAAAAACTTTCTTAGATTATAACAAGCTTTTTCAAAGCTGGCAAAAGCCTGATTTAGCCTCATAACTCTTTAACCCTCGACACAAATTCCCAATTTAATCGGTGGGTTTATGTGCAATTATGGGTTTAGGAATAGCCAAATGATCTAAAGCCACCAGGCAAGCCATAATATCCTGTGGTAAAAAAAAAAAAAAAATTGCAAACGACTTAAAAAGCACAACAAATCCCTAAAAACATTTTAATATTATTGTTTTAGTTAATTCTATAACTTTAGCTGCTTTAGCTAATCTTGTTTAGTGGCTAATTGCTGGCAGTAAACTTCAAACTCTAAAGAATGGTAAGAAACATGGTAAGAAACATACACAATCACTGCAAATTATTCCATCCTTGCAATTGTACGCTATATAGCTGAACATTGTTGGTATACAGATTGTATATACATCGTGGGTAGCTATGTTGATTATATTATTCTTTCATTTATTTTATTTTCAGCTTAGTCCCTTTATTAATCTGGGGTATGTAAACTTCTTGCTGTGTATATTTGGTCTTGACGAGGGCCGGCGCGTCCATAGAGGCGACCTTAGGGCGATCTTAGGGCGGCAGAACCGTCCTTTGCCTAGGGCGGCAGTTCAGCTCGCTCCGGCCCTGACCTTGACCCAATTTCAAAACACATTTAATTATTTTTTTTATTAAAGAAACAATTTTACCAATTAGGTCTCTTCGAGAAAAAGTGCGACCGTAAAGCAAAATGCTCCATGGGTTTATCAAATTCATTGCAGTTGTGACACACCAACATATCTGACCCAATTATCAGTTGTTAACTTGACGGCGAGGCAGTGGCGCAGTAGGTAGTGCTGTTGCCTCACAGCAAGAAGGTCGCTGGTTCGAATCTCGGTTTGGTTGGCATTTCTGTGTGGAGTTTGCATGTTCTCCCTGCCTTCACGTGGGTTTCCTCCGGGTGCTCTGGTTTCCCCCACAGTCCAAAGACATGGGGTACAGGTGAATTGGGGAGGCTAAATTGTCCGTAGTGAATGTGTGTGTGGATGATTCCCAGAGATGGGTTGCGGCTGAAAGGGCATCCGCTGCGTAAAAACTTGCTGGATAAGTTGGCGGTTCATTCCGCTGTGGCGACCCTGGATTGAAAAAAGGATTAAGCCGACAAGAAAATGAATGATTGAATGAATGAACTTGACTGAGACTTGGCCCAGATATGGTCCATGTTTGGCCCTTGTATGGAAGCCAGACTTGGTTCAATCATGTACCGTAATTCACTGAAGCATGCGGGTCAGGCAAAAGAATGATTGTATGGGCCAGATCTGAGCTAGAGATATTTTGCTATGTGGGATGCAAAGAATTCTGGACCAGATTTGGCATAAAGTTAGCACAGCAGGCATTTCATATAGTATCTGGGCTAAACATGGATCGGGTTTGGCAGAGGTGGCACTGTCTTTAAGTGACTTGTGCCAGATCAAATGTAGTATTTGTCTCAGATGTTAAAAATGTGTATGTGGCCCACATAAGTTTGGCCTATCTTGACCCACTTTTAAAATACATTTAAATTATTTTTGAGTTTAGAAAAAAATCTACCAATCAGCTTAGAAAAAAGCATGGCCATAAAGCGAAATGCTTCATGGGATTATCAAATTCATTGGATTAATGACACACCAACATATCTGACCCAGTTCAGGCCCAGTTATGGTTATTACTTGGCTGAGACTTGGCCCAGATATGGTCCACGTGTGGCCCTTTTATGGAAGCCAGACTTGGTTCAATCATGTACTGTAATTCACTGCGGCATGTGGGCCAAGCAAAAGCTGATTGTGTGGGCCAGGTCTGGGCCAGAGAAATTTTGCTATGTGGGATGCATTAACACTGAGGTAGCAAAGAATTCTGGACTAGATTTGGCATAAAGCTGGCACAGCAGGCATTTGTCCGACACTGGCATATAGTATCTGAGCCAATGCTATGTGGGTTACTTCCAGACAAGGGTCAAACATGGACCATATCTGGGCCAAATTTCAGCGAAGTTAATAACCCATAGCTGGGCCTGAAATGGGCCAAATAAGTTGGTGTGTCACGATTGCAGTGACATTGATAAACCCATGAAGCATTGCACTTTAGCTCTGCTATGGGCATACTTTTTCTCAAAGCGACCTGATTGGTAGAAGTTTTTTTTTTTTCTTAAAAATAATTTAAATGTATTTTAAATGTGGGTCAAGATAGGCCAAACTTGCTGTACTGTACATGCTGTGTGCCAGTGCCGGATGAGTGCTTGCTGTGCCAAATCTAGGCCAGAATTCTTTGCTACCAGGGAAAGCATCCATTTAGAAAAGAGTAGTTTGATGTGTAGGCGTAGGATTACTCTGCCTCTTGTACAACCGTGTGACCTGTTTCCAACAAATAAATAGTGCTTATCTCAGAATATCAAGAATCAATAATTTAATCAGCTAACCACATGGAAGAGAAAACCCCATTACAGGCTTTAAACGAAAGTTTTTTTTCTTCTACTTTTTCCATACTCAGAGGACAATTGGGTAACAAATAACAATACTTTCGCCCCTACTTTCCCCCGGTTTTGGTTTCCATCCCGCTAAAAACTGCTAAGTCAAGACAGCAGTGAAGCAGGGGAGAGTCTCATGTATATTTGAGCAGCGGGCTCGACGCGGGGCACCTGCCTCACACCTGTTGCCCCGTCACAATAGAAATGGCATGATCTCTTTGCTTTCGGGACGTTGACGCTGAGGTCAGTTAGTGCTGTTAAAAGCTGACACTAAGACGAACAAGCTGGTTATCTCGGGTTGTTGATGGAAGTGAATACATACCACTTTAGTCCTGTTTGGACAGTGGCATTAATGAAGAGCAAACCCTCTTGGGAGTGATATTAGGCGGTGAGGAGTGATGCTGCAGTTGTTCATATGCCCGTCTCACTGAAGTGGAACACCGGCTGTTGGCCAAAAACAGGGCTTAGAGTCAGATCTCAATTGGGAAAAAAAAGATGCTACAGATGCTTATTCTTATAGGATGAGCTGTTCTGAGATCCTCTCCAATGCCTAGTAAGTTTAGACAGCATTCTACAGTGTATCCGGAAAGTATTGATAGCGCTTCACTTTTTCCACATTTTTTTGTTACACCCTTATTCCAAAATAGATTAAATTCATTTATACCCTCAAAATTCTACACACAATACCCCATAATGACAATGTGAGAAAAGAGCTTTTGAAATTGTTGCAAATTTATTAAAAATAAAAAACCTGAAACATCACATGTATTCACAGCCTTTGCCGTCAAACTCTAAATTGAGCTCAGGTACATTCTGTTTTCACTGATCATTCTTGAGATGTTTCAGCAGCTTCATTGGAGTTCACCTGTGGTAAATTCAGTTGATTGAACATGCTTTGAAAAGGCATACACCTGTCTATATAAGGTCCCAGGGTTGAAGTGCATGTCAAAGCACAAACCAAGCATGAAGACAAAGGAATTGTCTATAGACCTCCGAGACAGGATTGTCTCGAGGCACTAGGCTGGGGAAGGTCACAGAAAAAATTCTGCTGCTCTGAAAGTTCCAATAAGCACAGTGGCCTCCATCATCTGTACGTGGAAGATGTTTGGAACCACCAGTACTCTTCCTGGAGCTGGCCTGCCATCTAAGCTTAGTGATGCTGCGGAACCGTTTTCCTGAGGGTAGCAAAGAGAAAAGACTATGACTTCGGTGGCTGGACTCGCTGATGATTTTCTAGTCTTTCCTCATGCACCTCCTGGTGGAGATGTCCTGGAGGGAGGGAAGCTCACCTCCTACTACGCGTCCAGCAGTTCGCACAATCCTATGTAGGCCTTTGCGATTGCTGCTGGTGCTGTTTCCATACCAGGTGGTGATACAGCCAGACAGGATGCTCTCCACAGTGCTGGTGTAGAACGAGCGGAGGATGTGAGGGCTCATTCTAAACCTCCTAAGACGCACTGCGTCTGTGTGAGCAGTCCATGTCAATTCCTCAGCGATGTGTACTCCAAGACACTTGAAAGTGCTGACTCTCTCCTCTGGTGTCCCGTTAATGGTGATGAGGATTGTGTTCTTACATGAAAGGTGTTTTTAAACTAAATATTGCTTGTGTACTTGCTGAATTATTTCAAGGAATAAATGACAATATTTCAAGAGTAAATAGTGAAATTAATTAAAACTTTTTTATTTTATTTACCAGAAACAAACATATAACACTACTCATTATTCACAATTTAAACACAGTTCATTATTTTTTGTGTGTGTGTGTGCCACCCCAAGATTTGGTGTGGCCTTACTTGGCCACCCCTAAGAATTTTTTTTTTTCTGGGGGCGCCACTGCATGACTTATTACCCTTTATCATTCATTCATTTTCTTTTCAGCTTGGTCCCTTTATTAATCCGGGGTCACCACAGCGGAATGAACCGCCAACTTATCCAGCACGTTTTTATGCAGCGGATGCCCTTCCAGCCGTAACCCATCCCTGGGAAACATCCACACGCACTCATACACACACTACGGACAATTTAGCCTACCCAATTCACCTATACGACATTCCTTTGGACCGTGGGGGAAAACGGAGCACCCGGAGGAAACCCATGCGTACGCAGGGAGAACATGCAAACTCCACACAGAAACACCAACCCTTTATCATAGACCGTAAAAAGAAAAAATCTCTGGGAAACATACTGGCCCATTTTAAATGCTGTAAATCCATATTCAGGTACAGACAGGATGTCTGTTTAGGTGTTCACTAGGTTTTGGAACAGAGCCTGTATTATACGTGCATGCTTTTGGCTGTTTATCCAACATATGGATCCTCATCTGTGCTCTACTGCCGAGTTTATCCTTTAGGATGACAGAATAATATCACATTTCAGCTTCCCGAAAAGGTATGGCTTCATACACCTCACAGTTCTCAACCGAACGCCACCGCCTAACAGGTCCGTGGCCTGTGAGTGAAGACAACATATGGACATTGCCCTGCCTTCCTGTTGGAAGGGAATGTTGTTCTGGCCGGCTGGACTCCTGGGAAGGCAAGTGCTACCTTTGACCTCCGGGAGAACTCATTTACTCTGACCCGCGGTGAGGAGATGATGGGATCTGCAGAGAAAGGGATGCAGCTAACCAGCTGTCTCTGCAGCACACTGTTGACTATAGGAGGCCAATGATGGAGCGCAACCCCTTCTGAGAGGAGCACAAGAGCCACATCCATTATCAGCGCTCACACTTCTGGCCCACTCCATTATACGCTGCATGGGATTCCCTACAAAAGCAGAGTTATTGATTGGTTCAGCGCTGAAGGAAACATCTGAAGAGCTGGAGGAAAGTCCTACAAGAAAAATTAGACCTTTCTGTTGTTACAAATGTTTGTCGTGTTTGAGCCTGGAGGTGGATGGTGTGATGGTCCAAATGTGTTCATGGGTAGAGGTTTTTGTTCTTAATGTTATAATTAGTGCTGGGCAAAGATTAATAATCACGGTTAATCGAATACAAAATAAAAATTTGTTTTGACACAATATATGTGTGTGTACTGTGGATATGTATTATGTACTGTATATATAAATAGATGCATGCAATATATTTAAGAAAATGTTTATTTAGATTTAGATATAAAATACATATGGGAAAAAAATGCAAATATGTTTTGTATAATTTTGTTTATCTATGTGTCTATTACATATATACAGGGTGGGCCATTTATATGGATACACCTTAATAAAAAGGAAATGGTGGGTGATATTAACGTCCTGTTAGTGGCTCATTAGTATATGTGAGGGGGCAAAATTTTCAAGATGTGTGGTGACCATGGTGGCCATTTTGAAGTCGGCCATCTTGGATCCAACTTTTGTTTTTTCAATACGAAGAGGGTCATGCCACACATCAAACAGATGGTAAATTTCTCAAGAAAAACAATGGTGTGCTTGGTTTTAACGTAACTTTATTCTTTCATGAGTTATTTCTGTTTCTGACCACTTATAAAGTTTGTTCAATGTGCTGCCCATTATGTTGGATTGTCAATACAACCCTCCCCTACTGAAAAAAACAGCTTAAACCAGCCTAGGCTGGTTGGCTGGTTTTAGCTGGTCTACCAGGCTGGTTTTAGAGGGGTTTTGGCCATTTCCAGGCTGGTTTCCAGCCATTTCCAGACTGGTCTTAGCTAATCAGGCTGGGAGATGATCAGCTAAAACCAGCTTGACCAGCCTAGCCAGGCTGGGAGCCCAGCCAAAACCAGTCTTTTTCAGCCTGACCAGCTAAGACCAGACTGGAAATGGCCAAAACCCCTCTAAAAACAGCCTGGTCGACCAGCTAAAACCAGCCAACCAGCCTAGGGTGGTTTAAGCTGGATTTTTCAGTAGGGTCTTCTCCCACTCTTCACACACTGATAGCAACACCGCAGGAGAAATGCCAGCACAGGCTTCCAATATCCATAGTCAGGTACTGCACATCTTGTATCTTCACACCATAGGCAATTGCGTTCAGATGGCCCCAAAGATAAAAGTCTAAGGGGGTCAGATGGGGAGACCTTGGGGGCCATTCAACTGGCTCACGACGACCAATCCACTTTTCAGGAAACTATTCATTTAGGAATCCTCGGACCTGATGCTCGTTCACCTAATGTTTACATTTGTAATATTTATAACCACTCCATGTGAAACTCTAAATCTGTGTCTCCTTTCGGAGGTTGCTAACATTATTGTCCACCGGAGGTCGCATTTCGGTTACAGACGCATACTTTAAGTGCCTTTATGACTAAATGTAATAAGTATGCTATTTTCCACCAAGGAAACCCAGGGTGCTGAAATATAATTGGCTTAACTGGCATTGGGTGGGTTAAAGGGACCAAAACAAAGACGAACGTTTCAGCATGTAAAGCACATTTTCAAAGCAGAATGTTTGACTTCAGCCTTTTTTTTCAAATAGACAATAATGTTGGATATCTGCGTTATAAATACATTGCATATCTTTTTATTGCACATATTCTTTTAATATTTTGTGTAGCCATAAAATATATATGGGTGTAATTAAATATATAAAATATGTCCATATTTAGGGCGAGGCAGTGGCGCAGTAGGTAGTGCTGTTGCCTCACAGCAAGAAGGGTTCGAAACTCGGCTCAGCTGGCATTTCTGTGCGGAGTTTGCATGTTCTCCCTGCCTTTGCGTGGGTTTCCTCCGGGTGCTCCGGTTTCCCCCACAGTCCAAAGACATGCGGTTCAGGTGAATTGGGTAGGCTAAATTGTCCGTAGTGTATGAGTGTATGTTTGGATGTTTCCCAGAGATGGGTTGCGGCTGGAAGGGCATCCGCTGAGTAAAAACTTGCTGGATAAGTTGGCGGTTCATTCCGCTGTGGCGACCCCAGATTAATAAAGGGACTAAGCCGACAAGAAAATGAATGAATGAATGAATGTCCATACTTAATACCTACCACTGAACCCAATCCTAATTGTAAATTATTCTCAAAATCAAAGGAAAATAATAGTTGCATAACAATGATGTAGAGGTACATAACCCAAACTGTAAAGCTAAACATAACTTAAACTGTAAACTTGTCTCTTAATTCTGATTGGCTGATTGGAATGTTGTTGCAAGATCAACACAGATGATCCAGGAACATTTCCTCAGTGGTGAAATTACACTAATCTAAATATTATTTTTTTAATAGAAAGTCTTTTTTTTCACTTTGGGTGAAAAATTTTTAAGGTCAATATTATAGTTTTTTTGATTGGCTACTGATTGAAACAAACCACTGTTATCCAATGACTTACTTAATTACTCTAATTAACCTAGTTAAGCCTTTAAAATGCACTTTAATCTGATTGCTAGTATCTTGCAGTATAAATATGATGTACAGTATTATTATCCATCATTTATGAATGTAAGTTTTAAGCTTTATTACAGTGGATTATACATTATTTTAATTGTTTTGGTTTAATTGATCCTACAATTAACCATTAAATTTAATATTTTTACTTATGCTGTTACTATTTATTTGGGTTAAGACAGCATAAATTAGGTTAATAATAATTAATTTAACTTGTTAACATTTACAAATTGAAGTGGATTGGACGTAAAACAAAGTTATGCCAAAGAAAACCCTCAATTGTTGTGTTGTTTCAGCTCATTTTAAATAAGTAGTTTGAACAAACTGCAAACATCTTGTTTTTGTGTATGATCTTCCATTATTGCGTGTTTCCATACTGTATGTTTGTATCAGAAGGCTTTCAATGAGGTAATGTTACGCCCGTATGCTCTTCCTCCATGTTTTACTGCTACTTTTTGCTCGGCGTGACAGCTGTGGGACTGACTTCACCTCCAGCTCTTAATGTGCTGAAGATGTAACTCAAGCAGGCAGTATTTACCCACTCGAGCTCATCTTCCTGACAGTCACACATCCTGCCAGATCTCAGCCCGTCTGATGTGTCAATAGGAAAAGAAACATGAACTGTTTATGCGGAGTTGGGCCAAAATGGGCCCTCTTGTCTAAAGTACGCATGATATTGTTCGTCACGATTTATGAAAATGCGTCTTTGCCAGACCTTGCAGAAATAATAATTATTCATCGCAGACATTATAAAGTAAATATTTAAAGGATGCAACATAACCGTATAAGGCATATTTTTGAGGATTACTTCTTTCTACCCTGTAAAAAATGATTCATTGACTTTACTTTAACCTGTTTCTTTTAAAATGATTCATTGAGTTTGCTTTAAAAAGTGAGTACATTTGTTGTCTTTCAATCTGTAAGTAAACAAACTGTGTGCATAACTATAAACATTAAGTTAAATCAACTTAAAAATTCCAAGTTAAAATAAGTTTACTCGCTTTAAGTAAAACCAACTTGT
The DNA here is from genome assembly GCF_052040795.2 of Danio rerio. NCBI lineage: Eukaryota > Metazoa > Chordata > Actinopteri > Cypriniformes > Danionidae > Danio > Danio rerio. The sequence goes on from NC_141033.1 coordinate 6,047,585, forward strand.
CGCTTTTCAGGCAATGGGTTTACTCACTTTGAAGTCAACTAATTACATTTTACAGTGTTGAAGCAAACCTTAGACAATGAAGCAGTTTGAAACAAGACTAGGAATAATAACGTTTTATTTAGTTGCCTTAAAGGTGCAGTATATAAGTTTGACACCCAGTGGTTGAATTAGGTATTGCACCACAGGTTTAAAGGGGTAATTACCCAATTATGGGATATTGAAAAATGACCTTCCATGTAGTGTGTAACAGCTCTAAGTGAAGTGAAATATCCAGCTAAGGCTTAAATCTGAAAGTGCACAATGTTACCCCAACTGTAAACCCTCTTAATTACTGCTAAACCTGAGCATACCTCAAACTCAATAGCAATAACTGCCCAGTTGGTGGAATGAACTCCCTAACTGCATCAGAACAGCAGAGTCACTCGCTACTTTCAAGAAACGACTAAAAACTCAACTATTTAGTCTCCACTTCAATTCCTAATCTGCAATTGCCTCTCTGAATATCACACTAACTGTACCCAAAAAAATAATAAAAATACTAATACTACTAATACTTCCCTTCTTAGACTTTACAGACCTGAAACTTGCCTATAGCACTTATTCATTGTTGCTCTTAGTTGTGTAAATTGCTTCCTTGTCCTCATTTGTAAGTCGCTTTGGATAAAAGCGTCTGCTAAATGACTAAATGTAAATGTAAATGCAATAAATGTGGGAATTTTCCAGAAAAAAAAAAACTGTAGCTACATCATAAATCCACCATCTTGTTGATGATATCATGTCAGTAGAAGTAGGACACTTAAAATAACGTGTGCACAAATTTGTCTATTTTTCTTCTGTTTTAAAATGATGTAAACACGCGAGCAACACTGGCTCAGATGTATTCTACTTTCAGTAATTAAGAAGTAAAAAATAAGCATGATAGAATCATCTGGAAAACATCTCAATCATCCGAAAACACTGAACTCTTGCACAAAGGCTCTTCTGTAGCAGCGGGAGGCTTCACTGGTGTCAAATTGTTCTTTTTGAACATAAATGAGGACAAATGTGTTTAAGCTGGTGTTCATTCATGTGACCACACAAATCCTTTTATGACAGTTTTATTAAAGTTTCCTCATCTGCTTAAAAAAAGATTGATGTGCAAATTGAATAATTAATATCATGTTTTCATGATACATCAACAAATCATAAAAACTACAAAGCACATCACAAAGAAAGTCTGCTGAAATCAAAAATTTAAGTGTTAATTTTGCTAGTGCATGTTGTTAGTCTTAAGGTGAACCATTAAGTGAAGTTTAGTTTTAAACTAATTTCGAGAGGAGCATGTGCTCATGATTTACCCAGCTGGTCCACATTAACTAATTATGATCCTCCAATCGAAGGATCCCAAATCACTATAAATATCCTCATTTCCTTTCTACAACTATCTTCGTCTGGAAGAAACCCCCCTCCTCCCCTTCTTCCTCCTTTATCCAGAATGGGCGGCACGGTGGCCCAGTGACTAGCACTGTTGCCTCACAGCAAGAATACCAATGGTGTTGGGTCCTCGCTGAGCCATCTGGTATTTCTGTGTGGAGTTTGCATGTTCTCCCCGTGTCCGCGTGGGTTTCCCCCGGGTTCCCCGGTTTCCTCCCACCATCCAAATGTGCTCTATATTATAGATAAAACAAGCCTAAACCTTTTTTTATAATGTCTTACTCTCAGGAAGTTCGCCTTGGCCTCAGCAGCGGGGGAGTTTGAGATAGACCTGAGCTCAATCTCCACTCGCCCTGCAAAAGGGGGGGAGCCCTGGGCTCGAGGATCCCTTGAGCTCAGGGCTCTCTCCCTGGACAGCATGCCAAACAAGCTATGTATAAATCATGAGCTAAGTGTGAACTCTTGAAACTGTGTAAGTTAATCAACTGCAAAAAATCAAACAATTCAGTGGTCCTTTTCTAATGGTGTCAGTTTGACGGATTGGGTAAAATATGCTTAACCATGTCAATCCAACTATTAATTAGTTGTAAGTGAAAGATGAGAGGAGGAGCTCAAAATTGAATCCCCACCCCCTACTTAATATTCCGCTTCAGCCGGAAATACGCCCTTATACTAAAATAAGTCGGCAGCAACTTCTAATTCACGCAAACATTATTGTTTACATAGAGAATCTGCTTAAATGAGCGACACGTACAGTTAAAGTCAGAATTTTCAGCCCCACTCAATAATTAGCCCCACTGTTTATTTTTTCCCCCAATTTCTGTTTAACGGAGGGAAGATTTTTTTCAGCACATTTCTAAACATAATAGTTTTACTAACTCATCATTACTAATAACTGATTTATTTTATCTTTGTCATTATGACAGTAAATAATATTTGACTAGATATTTTTCAAGACGCTTCTATACAGCTTAAAGTGACATTTAAAGGCTTAACTAGGTTAATTAGGTTAACTAGGCAGGTTAGGGTAATTAGCCAAGTTATTCTATAATGATGGTTTGTTCTGTAGATTATTGAAAAAATATAGCTTTAAGGGGCTAATAATTTACCTTAAAATGGATTTTAAAAAAATTAAAACTGCTTTTATTCTAGCGGAAGTGAAACAATTAAGACTTTCTCCAGAAGAAAAAATATTATCAGACATACTGTGAAAATTTCCTTGCTCTGTTAAACATCATTTGTGAAATATTTTAAAAAGAATCAAAGGGGGCTAATAATTCTGACTTCAAATGTAAATCAGTAATAACAAGGGTTTTCTGAATTCTACTTAATGTCCTTAATGAATTCATGTAAATTTAGAGTGAAATATGAATATGCAAATCTTTATTATCAGGGTGTTGCTATGCAGCTACGATGTTCTAAGAGTTTTAATGGATAGTGTGTATTCTAGTTACTAGACTGCTAGGGTGCTCTGCATTTCATTCATTCATTCATTTTCCTTCAGCTTAGTCCCTTTATCAGGGTTCCCCCCAGTGGAATGAACCACTAACTTATCCATATGTTTTACACAGCAGATATTCATTCAGCTGCAACTCAGTACTGGGAAACAACCATGCACTCTCATTTACAGACATACAGTATGGCCAATTTATTTTATTCAATTCACCTATAGCGCATGGCTTTGGACTGTGGGGGACTTAAATATGACTGATTTATTTTATCTTTGCCATGATGACAGTACATAATATTTGACTAGATATTTTTCAATATATTTAAAGGGTTAACTAGGTTAAATAGACAAGTATGGGTAGTTAGACAGTCATTGCATAACAGTGGTTTGTAAATAAAAAAATATGTACAGTTGAAGTCAGAATTATTAGCCCTCTTTGAATTTTATTTCTTTTTTAAATATTTCCCAAATTATGTTTGTCAGAGCAAGGAAATTTTCACAGTATGTCTGATAATATTTTTTCTTCTGGAGAAAGTCTTATTTGTTTTATTTCGGCCGGAATAAAAGCAGTTTTTAATTTTTTTAAAAACATTTTAAGGTCAAAATTCTTAGTCCCATTAAGCTATATTTTTTCGATAGTCTACAGAACAAAATATTATGTTTAGAAATGTGTTGAAAAAAATCTTCTCTTAGTTAAACAGAAATTGGGGAAAAAAATTAACAGGGGCTAATAATTCTGACTTCAACTGTATATATAAGGAGGCTAATAATATTGACCTTAAAATGGTTTTAAAACTCTTTTTAAAATGCTTTTATTCTAGTCGAAATAAGCCAAATAAGACTTTCTCCAGAGGAAAAAATATTATAGGAAATACTGTGAAAAATTCCTTGCTCTGTTAAACATCACTTGGGAAATATCTTAAAAAGACTTGAAATCGCTAATGATTTTGACTTCAATATGTGTCTTCTTCATCCACATTTGCTTTTTCTCCTCTCTATCTTTCTTTTGTGAATGACTCCACTCCCTCAGCAAACCAAAAATCCCAAAACAAGCAGCACCAAAACAAAGCTTGCCAAAGTAAACACTCGGTACAATTTACTGCAATTACCCAATTTACCTCAAAAACAGCAATCAATCTTTCTCAGTCACAGGTGTCAGAAGCAGCGGACAGACTAAAACATACGAACTCTCTGGAACGTTCCTGCAACAAAATTCTGCAGGACAAGCATGAACGAGACATCAATCTGAGGTGAACCACTGTGAACAAGACACATTTGATCTCTCTCTCAAAAAAAAAAAAAACATATTGAACCATTAAACAGAAAGTTCTCCCAAAAATTAAAAGATCCTTTTAAGTTCACCATCTACACACACTCAAGTAAATTTAAAGATTTCAGAATTTTTTGAACACAAAAAATCCTCCTTCATCCTCCTTCATCTTACCCCAGATATGCTGAGTGATGTTTATGTCTGGCGACTGGGCTGGCCAATCCTGGTCACCTTGATCTTCTTTGCTTTTAGGAGCTTTCATGTGGAGGCTGAAGTATGAGGAGCGCTATCCTGCTGGAGAATTTGCCCTCTCCTGTGGTTTTTAATGTAATGTGCAGCACAAATGTCTTGACACCTCAGGCTGTTGATGTTGCCATCCACTCTGCAGATCTCTTGCACACCCCCATACTGAATGTAACCCCAAACCATGATTTTTCTTTCACCAAACTTGACTGATTTTTGTGAGAATCTTGGGTCCATGTGGGTTCCAATACGTCCTTTGCGGTATTTGTGATGATTGGGATGCAGCTCAACAGATGATTCATCAGAAAAATTGATCTTCTGACACTTTTCCAAATGATCAACTAGAAGTCGAGTTATTAACTGGGATCGACGACAAGATGACAAATCCACCAGAGGCCGCTGTGAATAATTTTAGATGTTGTGCCTTATGTTTGTTTTTACCATACCTTTATTTTACATTTAAAGGTACCTCTAGTATTCATGTTTTTAAAAAGCGTGTTAAGACACATCTTTTTAAAATTGCGTATGAATACACAAGCTTTTAAGGTGGATGCATTTTATCTATATTGTTGTAGGTTTATGTGTGTATGTGTGGTGTGTGCTTGCATATATAAGGACTATTGTGTGCGTGATCATGTGGATATATGCTTATATTTTATGTACATGGATTTCTTTTATCTGAGTATATGTGACAAGTTCATGTGGTCTATTTTAATGCTTTTTTGTTGTTGTTTGTGAGGCATTTTGAGTTGCATGTATGTTGGAAAAGTGCTATACAAATAAAATGTATTGTATTATTATTATATACAGAATCGTGAGAAATCCGTGATCTTTATTTTAAGCAAAAAAAAAAAATAGCGATTCTCATTTTAGCCAGAATCGTGCAGCTCTAGCCTAAACTGTAAAAGTCGTCCATACGGTGGTAATCAGTCAGCTGGTAAGCGCGAAAAGGTACAGTATCATATCGTCCCGTAGCGTTCGCTTTAAGGATGAAATGTAGCCATATGTACTTTTGGCTACATCATTCGCCATCTCCAGAAATCGATATAGGGCTATATTTTCAGAATGACCCAATATTGTCAATACCAGTATCTTGAAAAATATCTAGTCAAGTGAAGTTTATTTATACACTAATTTCGAGAGGAGCACCCGCTTATGATTGATAGCACCTGGTCTACATTAGCTAACACTGATTTACCAATCAGACGACTCCTTGACCACTTTAATTAACCAGATTATCTTACTTCAGCCGTCTTCATCTTGAAGTCTTGACTTCCCTCTCGCCCTGCAACGGGGGGGAGCCCCAGGCTCAAGGATCTCACGAGTTCAGGGCTCTCTCCCAGGACAAACACGCTCCATAATCAATCATCAGCTCAGGGCGAACTCTTGAAATATTATAAACTGTAATCATGGCAAATATAAAAGAAATCAGTTATTAGAAATAAGTTATTAAAACTATTACGTTTCGAAAAATCTTTATTTAACAGATGCAGGGTGGCTAATAATTCAATCATTCTGACATCAGCTGTATATAAAGCACTGGTAACACTATCAATATTCCTCATATCCCGAAATCGGCTTGATCGAGTTGATGATGAACTCACAAACACGAGCCATCTAATCCTCAGCACGTTCACAAAGAGCTCCCAGAACAGGCAGGCTCCCAGGCCGCTGTGTGGATTTGTGAGAGCCCATAGACAAGAGCTGGAGACCCACTGAGAGGAGAGAAAACACTGGCTGCCCCATCTGACACCAGGGGTTAGGGGTCGAGCTCAGCCACTGTAGGCATTAGAGGAGCGCCTGTCCCTCTAAACCCCCCCTCCTCGCCCCGTCCCGGACCATCATTTTGAAGAGCGGGCAGCTGGCAGGTGTCAGGAGTTACAAAGGGCCATCTGTGCAGAGAGAACTATCCCCACCATTCCCTCGCCTGCTACTTCATTAAACTTTCCACTTTATAAACCCACTGCGCCTGTGGCTTGATCAAACTGACCAGAGCGGGACCTGCTCCAACAGATCCGCTCGTCCGGCGTGGCCCAGTTTGTCAGGAACCCGCAGAACTTTGGCATACTTTTTAGGTGAATGCAATGAATGATGATTTTGTTTATGAACATACAGTTGAAGTACAAATCATCAGCCCTCCTGTGAGTTTTTCTTAAATATTTCCCAAATGATGTTTAACAGAGGAAGACATTTTTTCACAGTATTTCCTATCATAGTGTTTCTTCTGGAGAAAGTCTGCTTTGTTTTATTTCGGCTATAATAAAAGATTTTAAATTTAAAAAACATATTAAGGTCAATATTATTAACCCCCTTAAGCATTTTTTTTATCTTTAATTTTCTACAGAATTAACCTTTGTTGCTACATAGGCTCATTCTAAAAACGTAGCCCTACAGTATATACGTTTCTGAAGAGCGCGAATTATGTAGCCAGAAGTATGACGTCTTTAAAACAAATGCTACGGGATGGTATGACGCCGTTACTTTTCACACTTTGAAGCTGACCGCTTACCAACGCATGGACTGCTTTCTCGCTGTTACCAGTTTGTCTAATGACTCGCCATGTACGTCAGCAGACTTGAGACGCCGAGAAGAGTTGACCACGACGATGGGGTTTGAGTGTGGTAAAGAACAGTTCCAGAAAGCAGGTAAAACAAAAGCCAAAAAATAAAATAAACAAGTAAATAACAGGGTGAGAATGTGGTTGTTTCGAGTGAGTGAAGAGCCATGATGGCGTGCGATTCAGGGACACCTTGACGCGTCACCTGCCTTGAGTCTCACGGAGAAGCCCTGGAAGCTAAAAGGAGAGACGCCAGAATTGGGCGAGAGAGGACTGGGCCCATATTTTTTTTACTTTTGCTTTCAGCTTGACGGCAGTCTCCGTGAAGAGCTTTCGTCTGTTTGTTTTATTTACTAATTAAAAACATATTGAAAGTTTGTCGGTTCTCCACCTCCTTCTTCCTGGTTCATTACAGTGGCGCCAAAATCCGGGAGAAGGAGGGATACGTTTTCCAGTCACCCTCGTAGCTGAGATTGAGGGCGAGTGTTCAGGAGTTAACCCAAGTGAGGGAGAAACCCGTTCGTCTGCTCAGAGTGTAGGGGCAGCCTGAAGGCAGATTTATACTTCTGCGTCAAACACCGGCGTAGGCTACGGCGCCGACGCATAGCCCTTCGCCGTGGCCATCGCCCTCACTGACGTGCACCTCTCAAAAATTGTAACTACACTTCGCAACAATGCGTAGCGTAAGCTCTGTGATTGGTCGGCTTGGTATCGCTGACGAGTCTGGGCGGGACCGAAAGCCGCGCGAATGGCGCGAGCGATTGTTTACAAGTGTGGAGTCCCGTGAAGGAGCTCCGGATGGAAAGTTTTGTTTTGTGTTTACCTCATGGTTAAAGTTGTTGCCGGTTCCTGCCTCAAAATGAGAGAGTTTGAGTCACTTGTACATCCAGGAAGTGTTCAGAATAGCAAAACAGAAGCGAAGAAACTCGACACAGAGGAACATTTACACCTCACTGCCAACTAGCGTTTCGGAAGTGTTAATGCAGACCAACGGAGACAGCGCGCAGAAGTATACATGCACAGCTGCGCGCGTTGCCTGCGCCGTGAGTTGCGTCGGTCACTTGACGCAGAAGTATAAACCAGGCTTAAGGCTAGCGACGAAAGGATCTGCCTGCTGCTGTTTTCCCGCATGAGGAGGAGCTGCGAGATTCTGAAGGGACAATGACACAGTGTGAACTATCAAGAACACGATCTGAGAGAATCGTTGATGAGTCGAATCGGATGACACCCGTGAGATATTTGGCATGCTAAATATCTGGAGATGTCGGCGTTTCAAAATCATGGCGTGTGAAATGAGTTCTGATTGAAAATAACATCGCCAATTACCTACAGCCAAGAGAGCAGCATCCATTAGTATGGGTATCTGCAGGCCAGCGGGAGGTTGTGGAGAAGTTAAAAGGGCTTCTTTTAAGTATATTGGACCCAAGAAATTGTGAAAAAACGAATGGAAATTTGGCAGGAGTCGATTTGACGTGTCATCTGAGCAATATCTTAATTGGGTCGAAAAAGAAAACAGTTTAGGAGAAATAGCTAACTCCCTTCATAACCCACAAAATAAGGACATTTTCAAACCCACTAAAAGCTTCTTTCTTCTTTCTCAAAGATATACTATGTGAACTTGCGTTGTTTACATGTCACTTCTCGGTTGTGAAACGTAGTTTGCAGACCGAGACAAAGTTGCCGGTGATTCTTCCTATTGTAAAGTCATGCAGTGTGAAACCCCCTGTCGCCGACCCATGTTGCAATGTAAACAAAGAAGCAATGGAACGCTACCCCATATAGTCAAGCAGTGTGAAAACATCTGTGACACGACTACTTTGAAAATTGTGCAGTCTGAACTCAGTACAAGGCAACCAACCAATAAGTTGACCATTTGAAACAATTCATTCATTGATTTTCTTTTCGGCTTAGTGCCTTTATTAATCTGGGGTCGCCACAGCATAATGAACCGCCAACTTATCCAGTACGTGTTTAACGCAGCGGATGCCCTTCCAGCCGCAACCCATCTCTGGGAAACATCCATACACACTCATTCACACTCTGGACAATTTAGCTCACCAAATTCACCTCTACTGCATGTCTTTGGACTGTGGGGGAAACCGGAGCAGCTGGAGGAAACCCACGGGAATGCAAGGAGAACACGCAAACTCAAACCAGCGACCTTCTTGCTGTGAGGGGACAGCACTATTTACTACGTCACTGCGTCGCCCTGAAACAAAATTATCTTAATCTACTATATATGTATGTATATATATATATATATATATATATATATATATATATATATATATATATATATATATATATATTAGGGGTGTCAAAATTAATAGTTTCTTCAGTGCACCGTGATGCAGATGCGGACAATTCAGTATCGGTTTAGTAATAATCATAACCGGTTATTACTTACGTCATTTACCTCATATGCGCTCTGTCGCGAGGGAGGCGATCGCGAGTATTTACAACGCTTTAACTACTTAAATCTCATAAACTGTGCACAATTTCACTGTGTGTGTTTGCTGGATCAGTCTTTCACTGACATATACAACAAAAGCCCCTATTTCACTGAGATCGAGAGAATGAAAGTACTCCATTTCTCTCTCTCTCTCTCTCTCTTTCTCTCGCTCTCTCTCTCTCTCACACACACAGTGGCCCATTTGACCTGCTGGCGTGGCTTCTCCTCTCAGCTGTTTTACAGCGTTACTTCTGGATAAAGAGACGAGCGCATGTCTGCAGAGTTTTCTCCACCGTGTCTATCATGCATCAGCTGTGAGATCACCGCTGCCGCCTGCCGCTTATCAGTGTCACTCATCAGTGAGGAGCGCAGCGCGCAAGAGCCAATCGCAACCGTTTTTGTTGAGGGTGTGACCAATCAAAGAGGTGTAAGAGAACTAGTCAAGGATCAGAAATTGAGCTGGATATTTATATTTGTTTATATTATTTGCTAAATGCTCGTGTTGTTTAAAGTTACAGTTTATTTATCTGACTGTTTGAACTGAACCGAATCGATGGCATAATAATCGAAACCGAACCGTGAGACTAGTGTAGGTTCACAGCTCTAATAAATATATATATATATATATATATATATATATATATATATATATATATATATATATATATATATATATATAAAGTATGAACATTTTAAATAAGTGTTTTAAAATGTTTGTTTAATATATGAGGTAATGAAAAAAGTGGTTTGATGAGGTGGAAAAATTACACTTACTGCCTTTTTTTTAACTGTCTGCCTCTTTCCCTTTTTCCTTTTTTTTTCTCTGTTTAAATTTGTAACTAGCCTGGATGGAAAGGGTGGTCTCAGGATATGAGGGGGAAATGGCCACAGTAAGGAAAGGCTCATTCTTTGCATTGTCAAATAGGAAATGGGCACAGATTCCAAGGAAACTGTCTTGTTCCTGACTAATAATTTGGGCAGACCCTCCTGTGATGGTGAAAACCCTCTAGACATGAGTGTCTGGTTCTGCTCTTGGTGCATTTCGAGGGCATCTAATTGTCTGAATGATCCCAAACGGCCGATTCAGCAGCTTATAGGATGCCAATGACTTTCGAGGAATCTCTCTCAACGACCTGCTAGATTAACCTTACAACTTGACCTACTTTTCTCTTTGTATTGCCTTATCCTGTCGTATGTTATCAGAACTCTCATACAGTCGTTAGCAATGGATTAAAACAAAACAATGAGCCGAGGTGCAGACCTGACCCTGTAACTGAGATGGTAAACTTATTCATAATGTGCTTCCTCTGCGTTGCGTCTGAACCGGGACTCTTGAGCCGTCTTGTTTGTCTGGGATCAGTGATAGCAGGAGTGTTCCTGAAGAGCTAAAGCCTATCTGTAGGAGACTTTCTATTCTAACGTGAAGTGAATTGTTTCAAATGTAAAAATTCCAAATGTGAATTAGGTTTGTTTGCAAGACATTGTCAATCCTTGTCACATATTGATGCTCGGTTAGGATGTCTTCTCGTCTTACTACGATGCTTGGCGTGTCAGGGTTCTGCAACTCTGGTCTGGTAAATTCTTGTTTAAGTGGCAGAGTCCGGACATTAGCTCTGTCTTGTCCTGTATGTTGTGCTCGGCTTGAGTTTTCACGAGTCGAGCACTCGTTTTCTGTCATTGTGTCTTTGTATGGGTGTTGTCGTGAATGCGATTAGACCATGATGAACAGGTAAATACAAATACACTGTAAACCCTAATAAGTTGAGACTACTCTGTCACGGATAGAAGAAGGAGTGAATTCAAGTGCAGAACACAAGGTATTTATTGAGGAGAAAGTCTTTGCAAACAAAGAAAACCCAGTCAGGTGAGGTGGAGAAGTGCAGTGGAAACAGTCCAAAATAACGGGATACTCATTCACTGGCTGCCCTGGACACAAATATAGGGTGAGTAACAGAACGATATACACACACACCAACGACAACAGACAAACAGGAAGACAAATGACGTGCTATAAATAGGAAAAAAGGCATGAGAAACAGGTGGAGCGAATTAGCTCTAATCAGCTGTGACTTTGTGAAAAAGCAGGTAACTGGAGGTAATCTATAACATAGAACTGGAGGAGTTAGTGAGAACACATACTGATGATTTGAGGAAAGTGATTCCCTCAGTTTGTTTTTAACTCAATTAATTGAGTTGACCAAATGTGATCTCTAATTTAAAAGAGCCCCAATTAAGGGTTTTTTGAAAAATTACCTTCCCTGCAGTGTGGAATCTCTAAGTTAAGTGAAACATTCAGCTGCTGAGCAACATAGAAAAATGACTATTAAAATAAATTTGTCAATAGTCATGTTGAGGAACATGAAAAAAGGGAACATTTGTGTCTTTGAACACGAAACAAAAATGACATTTGCTGTTTATTCAAACTATTTTGAATAGAGCTGAAACAACAGATTTTTTTTATTTTTGGGAGGACAACTCGATTGTTTTATGTTTAATCCATTTAAATTTGTAAAAAAAAAAAAAAAAACCTAATTAGTTAACTTCCTTCATGTTGACCAAGCACAAATCGATTATGTGGAACCCGGCATTTTTTACAGTGTGATTGGATAGATTAAGGGCCTACTCACACTATGCCATCTGTACCGTGCCCAGGCCCGTTTCCCGGATCGTTTAAGAAGTGTGTGTGCGCTGAATCGGGCTCAAGCACGGTTCACTTGGCCGGCCCTGGCCCGGTTGGAAGAGGTGTGCGTGAGCGCGGATCACTTGGGCTTTGGCGCGGTACGCTTGTGTGTGAGTGCAAAACGTGCCAAAGCCCGAAACTGAAAGCGAGACGTGACTTAAGGGGCTGTTTCATATGGATTTATTAATCATTCTTACTGTTTAGTGAACACAAACTGCTGTAGTTTATTAAAGACGACAACCCCTCACTGCACGACAGCTGCGCGCCTTCAGCAGACCTCCTCATTCCTGCAGCACGAGAGCTTTATGATTGTTTATGAGCGCCAAAAGTGGCGGATCTGTTCGGCGAAATATCTGACTGCGTGTCAGTGAATGCCTAAGGTCTGTTTGGCGAAATATTTGACTGCATGTCACTGCATAACAAACGACTGAAACGATATAACTAGAGAAATCTCCACTGTGCTGCTGAGTGAGAGAGCGCTTCTCACTGAACAGCGCAGCAGCGATGACGTAAGCGTGCCGAGGCCCATTTGTGATGTGAGCGCGGGCCGTCGGGGGAGACTGGAGGGGGGACAAGCGTGCTTTGGCCCGGTTCGAGGCAACTGTACCTAGTGTGAGTAAAGCCTAAGGGTGCTTTCATACCTAGACTTTTGTATCGGAACCTGTCTTGTTTACCTAATCAGTGCGGTTTGTTTGGCATATGTGAATCCAGCAATCTCGCTCAGATCTGCGCCAAACCAATCGCTCCGAGATCGCTTGAATGAGGTTGGCTTGGCTTGATTGAAACGAACTCTGGAGCGGATTAATTGTAGTGAGAAAGCGATACTCTCCAAGCCCATTATATCACAATGTTTTATAGATATGTAATAGGCATACGGCTATATGAAGAGAGAATTATGAGTAGGGCTGGAGGTCATTCAACAGACATCTCAAGTTTCAGGAGTCTCCCGCAAATGCACAGAGACTCGCGGATGCCACGAGTGATAATCTCCCGGAAATTGTGCGTCTCCCTCCCGGTCCTCAAATACGTTGCACACTCTTCTCACTCCTCCCCACCACATCCCTCCTCTCGAGGAGAGTTTACTCACACGTGACTTGTTTTAGTTTTTTTGGTCCGTTTGGAAGCTTTGCCGTGTAAAAGTGAACCGCACCAAGAGCAAAGAGCAACAATGTAACAATTTGAATCCCTGTTTCGGAACAACTGAATCGATTCACAGGTGTGAGAGCACCCTAAATTTCATAACTATACAACAAATTGCCATTATAATGGATTGGACTGTACATTGATCACTCATACTGTATTGATTTTTTATTGATCATTATTGTGTATCAGTGATTTTTTTGGGGGGAAGGGGGGATGTGTAAATCTGAAACAATGTAGCATTAACACTGATACAGTTGTACAATAAGAGCTTGTTTCGCCCTTTTCATCAGATTAGGAAGTGGTCCTTTCTGTAGTCCTTTTTGTAGCATGCGTTCCCATTATTTGAGGCTGTTTTCCAGTGGTAAATGCCTGTGGAAGCTTCACATACCGGCAGAGAAAGGGAAGTTCCCTTTTAAATGTGTCAAATGCTTTCTGTAAGCTTGGCATTGTACACAGAAGTATACTTAAAATGCAATCTGCTCACTACATTTTAAGAATCCTTACATTAACTATGACTTTGCCACTGTCAATTCATAACTTGCCGCTTCTTAATACACTGTAAAAAGCAATTAGTAAACTCGTGTTGATTAAACCTGTTGAAACTGGAAATTGTTAAGTTGACTTAACTTATTTTTTTTACAATTGTGCACTTTTAGTGTACCTAATTTACAGGTAATAAGCCACTAGTTAATAGCAAGATCTGCTCCATAAAGTAGAGTGTTCCTGTAAATTTCAATACTGTAAATGGTTCACTTTTGATCTTCAGGGTTAATTTTTGCACTTTTAAGCTTCACCTTTTTACCTTTAAGGTGAACTACACATTGGTATTTTTTAATATGGTAACAATGTGTATATGTTAGAAACAAAACTACTTTTGTAAAAGTGACAAAAATGTGTACCCTTATTTCTTAGAGTGTACATGAAGTTACACTGAATATAAAAGAGAATTTATTCCTTGGTGACTAGTAGAAAAAAAAATGAAAGATTTTATTTTAGTTAACATGCATTTTAGTAAAAACAGCCTAAATACTTTTTTAAGTGTGCTTAAGTTGACTTTGCAGCTTTTATATAATTAATTGTATATTATCCACTGATACTTTCTCCAGTTTTTCTAAAAAAATAACAACAAAATAATATATATATAGGTGTGCATTGGCTATCTATCTATCTATCTATCTATCTATCTATCTATCTATCTATCTATCTATCTATCTATCTATCTATCTATCTATCTATCTATCTATCTATCTATCTATCTATCTATCTGTCTCTCTGTATGTCTGTCTGTCTGTCTGTCTGTCTATTATCTATCTACAGTTGAAGTCAGAATTATTAGCCCCCTTAAATTTTTTTTCTTCTTTTTAAGACATTTTCCAAATGATGTTTATCAGAGCAAGAAAAGTTTCACAGTGTGTCTGATAATATTTTTTCTTTTGGAAAAAGTCTTAATAAAAGCATTTTAAAATTTTTTAAACACCATTTTAGGCACAAAATTATTAGCCCCTTTAAGCTACATTTTTTCTCGATAGTCTACAGAACAAACCACTGTTATACAATAACTTGCCTAATTACCCTAACCTGCCTAGTTAAGCTAATTAACCTGGTTAAGTCTTTAAATGTCACTTTAAGCTGTTTAAAAGTGTCTTGAAAAATATTTAGTCAAATATTATTTACGATCATCATGGCAAAGATAAAATAAATCAGTCATTAGAAATGAGTTATTAAAACTATTATGTTTAGAAATGTGCTGAACAAATCTTCTCTCCGTTAAACAGAAATTGGAGAAAAAATAAACAAGTGGTCTAATGATTCAGGGGGGCTAATAATTCTGACTTTAACTGTACCTATCTATCTATCTATCTATCTATCTATCTATCTATCTATCTATCTATCTATCTATCTATCTATCAATTACC
Source organism: Danio rerio (assembly GCF_052040795.2). Classification (NCBI taxonomy): domain Eukaryota; kingdom Metazoa; phylum Chordata; class Actinopteri; order Cypriniformes; family Danionidae; genus Danio; species Danio rerio. The sequence continues at coordinate 6,062,709 of NC_141033.1, forward strand.
TTACCACCCATCCATCCACCTATAATGAAATATAAATTAACATATTTTGTAACAATATGTCTTTGCATGAAGCAGAAGCCACAGTGAGATCTTGGCAAGAACTGAAGAAACTTTTGCTTTACATTTACCATCAGCTTTTGATAATTTTTTTTTTTCTGCAGAAAACAGGCTTGCAAACAGTGGGATCCTAATAAGCAATAAGGTTCACAATTTGGATCCAGCAGAAGTCTCCCCTTCTACATTTCTGCTCTTTGTTTAGCAGACCTTCCAGCTTTGAAGCTCTTACCCCGTGGTTTAGACTAATTCTTTTCTCCTCTTTCTTTTGCTGACATTGCTGACAATACTGGCACACACACACACACACACACACACACACACACACACTGCTGGCATGTTTCAGTCACCCGCTGTGAAGTAAAGCCCTGATAGCTCCTCTTTCAGCATTTCAAGTCACGCTTTTTTTTTTTGGATTCAAAAAAACATTCATTTCAGACCCTAAGAGCAACAACAAGACTCCCGAAAAATAATAATCATGATGTCATTAAAGCAAATAAAAATCAATCAACATCGGAGAGTGAAAGGTAAACACTCTCTACATTGTGTCAGGTTCAATCAGACGGTTTATGGCTGCGCTTGTGTTTACATTAGCGTTTCTTTTTCCCCTTCCCTGCGCAGTAGATAGAGGGCGGATACTGGCAAGGGCTTCCTCCAGCTCCTGATGCACTTCCTCAGTAAAAACTTTCAGCCAGACCTCATCAGGGCGAACAATATCAGAGGCATTCCAGTGGAACAAATCAGCACGCGTACACACACACACACACACACACACACACACAGAGAAAGTGAGAGAGAGATGCTGTTACACTGTAAAAAAACATGCTGGGATTCACACAAATCAACAACATAAAGAAACTAAGTTACTTTATTGGTTTTTACAAATTGAAGTGGGTTGGACAAAATTAAACAAACAATTCATTTTTCCTCAAAAAACCTTAAGGATTGTTTTTGTTTCCAACACAGGCTCATTCTTAAAATGTAGCCCATTAAATATTTCTGGAAATCGCAAATTATGTAGCCAGAAGTATGTATTACTGCATTTTGTCTTTAAAATGAACGCTACAGGGCGGTATGATGTTACTTTTTACACTTACCAGCTGACCGCTTACCTCCATATGGACGACTTTTCCAGTCGTTGAGACTTGAGGCTTCCAGCCATCAGGCGTACTTGAGATGTGGAGCAGAGTTGACCGTGATAATGGGGTTCAAGTCTGGTGAAGAATGGTTCCAGAAAGCGGGCGAGACAAAAACAAAAGCCAAAAAATAAAATAAACAAGTAAATAACAGAGTGAGAATGTGGTAAAATTTAAAATCGAGGGCTTCACTTTTTCTGGATTGGTTTTGAAAGCAATGTCGGCTGGGTTTAGGGAAGAAGGAGGGTGGGTGTTGGGATTGGTCGGTTGGTCAGTCTGTCAGTCCACAGTGGCCTCTAGTGGATTTAAGCGAGAAGAGCAGGCACGAATGGCACTCTTGAGAGAATTTTGAGATCTCAAAAAGTGTACAGAGTGGCCTCTGGTGGATTCACAAAAACTGCCAAAAACAACTTAGCTCCTGGGACGTATTTGGCGCTCTCCATGAATGTATAGAGGGGTACATTTTCAGAATGAGCCTGGGTTGGTTGTTTCAGCTCATTTTAAATAAGTTAAATAATTAGAACAAACAGTAACCATCACTTTTTGAGTCTAGGCATATTTGTATATATATTTCAGGTCAGCTGAACCCCTTTAACGTAAAAGATTTTTAAAAAGTAATTTAATAACACATTTGCATGTTTTGTATACATTTGTGTCTCATGTTAAAAACACATCTAACCATAAAATAAGTGTATTTAAGTATACATTTATGTATTACATTATACATTATTCATTCATTTATTAATTTTCTTGTCGGCTTAGTCCGTTTATTAATCTGGGGTCGCCACAGCAGAATGAACCGCCAACTTATCCAGCAAGTTTTTATGCAGAGGATGCCCTTCCAGCCACAACCCATCTCTGGGAAACATCCACACACACTCATACACTAAGGATAATTTAGCCTACCCAAATTACCTGTACCACATGTCTATGGACTGTGGGGGAAACCGGAGCACCCGGAGAACATGCAAACTCCACACAGTAACACCAACTAGGCCGTGGCTCGAACCAGCGACCCAGCGACCTTCTTGCTGTGAGGCGACAGCACTACCTACTGCGCCACTGCGTCGCCCCATTTTACATTAATTGTTTTAATTTTCATTTATTTTAATTTAATGCTCATTAGTTTATTATCAACTTATCGACTCTGATTTTAGATGATATAAGGAAAAAGAAAGCCAAGTAAAATTTTTAGATTGGATTTTATTTTAAAAAGCAGTATGATTTTTGCCATATACTAATTCTCAAATGCGTCCAGTGTTGAACAGTGTTGAAAAAGACATAGGCGGGTATAGAAAATGTAAGCGGTTTTGCAACAGAAAGCTAATCCAACCAACCTCCCCCCCCCCCTTTTTTTTGTGATTTTCACGACCGTCCCCTTTAAATGTCAAAATATATACTGCAACTCTCTGATAATTTGAAGTGCTTTTTTGAGTAAAAGTGTCCACAAAATAAATGCTATTTTAAAATGTAAATATAACCCATCCCTAATTCTGAGTGTGCTTCACACAGGTGAGTGAGCTTGACAAACCACCCATAGCACACATTCTCTCTTCTTCGTATGATTCTAAAACACAAAAAACCCACAAAAACTTTTACATGTCTTAACATTATCTGCAAATCTGATGATTTGAAGTGCTTCTTTGAATAAAAGTGTCCACAAAATGAATAAATGTACATCAAAAAGCCATCTCTAATTCTGAGTGTGCTTCACACAGGTGAGTGGGCTTGACAAACCACCTGAAAGACACACTTACTCCTTCTCCTATGCTCTGAAGACACAAAAAACGCGAAAACTTTTAAATGTCAGACTACAAACTGCAGCTCTCTGATAAAACTTGGAAAAAAGTGACCACAAAATGAATAAATATCAATAAAATTTGCTTTTGCTGATTTAAATGATGTTAAATGCTGATAGTCATTTAGTTTTTAACAAGCATTTATTTTCTCCCAATGTAAAACACACATAAGTTCACCGCTGTCCTCAGCCTGCCTGTTAGTGCCTGTTAGTGATGGTCAGTAGCCAAAGAAAATATGCTAAACCGAAACAGTGAGTGGAAAATGAAGGTCAAAATATAAAGAGGCTGCCTGTTTCAGTCCACTGATGACAATGCTGCAACCCAAGTGGAAAAAGCCACAAAAATCGATGCGTGATCCGCCATGCGTGCAAAGAGAGTAAAAAGTAAGCGCGTATGACTGAAAAGGCATGTGTGTGTGTGTGTGTGTCGTTCCATGAATAATAGTGGAGTCCTCCGGCCCGGTGCTGAGCATAGGAGGAAACGCACAGTCCCGGAGCCTGGTGTTATTGATTCCAGTCAACAAATGAGTCCATGTAATCCGTCTGCCTTTGTTCCGTTCAGTTGGCCGAATGCTCTCATTAGCCCCCCGTGAACGGTCAACCTGTCAGCAGGTCGGCCTCTCCAACCGACTGACCTCTGACTCCGGCTCATTCTTGGACAAATTAAATCTCACAAATGACAAATCCGAGGGGGCATGCGGCGCAGGGCTCGCTCCGGCTCCCGTGTGCCCATTAGGCCGGGGCAGTGGCACCCGCTGGATGCTCATCGCTCCTGACAGCCAGCAGAGTCTCGGAGCTGGGGAACGTGGCGGCCTGATCTGCCCTGACAGAGGCTGCTTTTGTGATGGGACTTAGAGCAAAAGTGCTCCGTGTTTGTTTTTGGCCTGGTGGAGAATGCCACTGCAGAGAGATTGTCGCATACCAAAAGGCGCCCTGCCTTTGCTGAATGTTTGCCTTTGTTTGCTGGACATCACCTATAGGCTATGTAACTGCATTATAACTATGTTTATATATAATAATTTTGATTGTTTAAAGCTATTAGTTACTAGTTAAAGGGCACCTATGATGAAAATCATCTTTAGGAAGCTGTTTGGACAGAACTCTGTGTAGGTATGATGTGTCCACAGTCATACTGGAGTGATAGAAAAACAATGAGTCTATTTTTTTAAATTACCTGAAGTTAAAATAGGATCCAAATCCCTCCTGTTTTGAGGCCTACCACAACATGACGGAGTGTGGTTTCCCTGCCCACAGAATTGATTGACAGCTGCGCATTAACCACTTAAACTCTGCTGCTATTTTGGTATTTCCGCCTGGATTTTGCCTACCCAAATTTAAAAGCTTCCCAAATCCACATACAGAGGTGTAAATGCAAAAATTTGGTATCATTTTAAAGAAAACCCTTTGAATTTTCATATAACACTATTGAAAGTGTTTAAAGTAACTGTATATGTTTTCTGTGTTATAATAAACCCCTTTAAAAAATAGGCGCTTTTTGTAATTTTTTTATAAACTTAAATTTGAAAGTGTACCTTTTAGGTTCTGTGTGGTCTAGCGTGCTGTAATTAATTTTGGTGGTTCCTGCACATGTCTGTAATTATAGGAAAAAAGAAAAATGTCTCTACCATAATCTATGCAAAAGTTATTGTATTCCAACTGATGAGAGGTGCTGTACAAGCCACAGAGACTGATCCTTGTTTACATATTTCACTATTCTTTTGTTTGGTCAAACATAATTCACTGTGTTTGGACCACATCAGACATATAAAAGGATTACTTATGCACATCACCTCAAAAACAGAGGAGAATGGCCCTGAAGCGCACAGCATAAGGTAAGAGATGACAGCTGTCTGTGCTATCTGGGGCTGCTTATTGATCATAAATGTATTGTTCTCACTTCTGCACCATGGAAACACCACAATTCATTCAACAACTGTTTGGCATGTGAATATAATTCAGTATAAAGAATGCTATAACTGTATGAGCACCGGCAAGAGCTTTCATTTGAGCTATAACTTGTACATGTGTCATATAAAAAATATGAAAATGAACCAATGTAAAATACCTAGCTCGGGTATCCAAAATACTGTGTATTTAAGGGTAAATAACTTTTATACAGTAAAATAAAAACCAAAGTAATGCATATGTGCATAAAATATAGATTCTACACTTTCAAACGACACCACTTACAGGGGTCTGGTGCAACGCTAGCCCTTTAAATCTGAAAGCGAAAGTCGATGACGTCACGGACCCGGTACCGGGTCCGCAGAGTTTCTCTGTAGTAATCAGAGATGTATAGAAACAAAGTAGAACTACTTCACTACTGTACTTAAGTATTAAGAGGCTGTATCTGTACTGGAGTATTGTTTTTCGATTTTTACTTCAGTACATATTTTTGATGAGTTTAATACTTTTACTCTGATAGATTTTTTATGTGCTGCATCGTTACTCGTTACTAGCGGTGTCAAAATTATTGATATCGGTTTAGTAATAGATCATAAGCAGTTATTATGTACTGACGTCATTTATCTCCTATGTGCGATGTCGCAGTAGAATACTATGACGAAGGAAGCGAAGGCAGATAAATAACTCTCTTAGGGCCTACTACAATGAAGGCGGCACAGCACACGAGCCACTATTTCACTACTACAGAGAAATGCTGGAAAACCCCATCTTTACCTCTCTCTCTCTCACTTTGGATATTTGACCCGCTGGCGTGTTCATGAGGTAACTTTTCCTCTCCTCTTGGCTGTTGAAGCGATACTTGTGGATCCTGACACAAGCGTGTCTGTGGTGCGAGTTTTCTTCACTGTGTCTATTATGGATTACCTGTGATAACCGCGTATTATGCATGACTGTAACCGCGGCTATTCTTCCCGCCATCGGTGAACAGCGCTTTCATTTCTAAAGCCGATCGCAGCCCTTTCTGTTGAGCGGGTGAAGAATAACCAATCATAGGTGTGTAAGACCTCACCTGTCAGCGCTCAAATAGCAAGTGGGATAATATTTGCATTCGTTTATTTGCTATAAATGCTCATGCTGTCTTCTCTGCATGTATTGGAGTTTTGTGTGAAACATTCAGAAAGAGTGTTTGCATGAGCAGGTCAAATTAAGGGTACAGTTCATATATCTCACTGCTTGTATTAAAGGACAAAGTTGTTTTACAAATAATTTATAAATATATATTAATATATTTCTAGATTTAAATTTTTAAAAATCTTGTGTTGAGAAGAAAAAATCTAATTATGTATGGAAAGCATCGTCAATGCACTGGGATATCGAATTGAACCGAATCGATGGCCTGATAATCATAACCGAACCAAACTGTGAAACCAGTGCAGATTCACACCATTACTTCTTACAATTATAGACCTTTTTCTTAGCTACTGCATGGAGGAAGCCATAGCAACCAGCGTCTTCCGGTAGAATGTTTAGAACTTCCGTTTACAGCCGGTAATTTGCGATCCGAAAATGGGTTTCAAAAGCGTTTTGAGTGGATTATGGAGTGTTTTTGTGACACAACTTTGAAAGGTGTGTGTAAAAGTTGTTATAATCTGTCAGATCTGTGGTTCAAGCGCGAGAGAAAAACAGTATCGTACGCCCTGTTTCTTTTCGTTCTGCTTAATCACGTGCCCCAAAAAGATATTTAATAAAACAAACCAATATGATGTCTTTTGACTGCTTTCTTTAATAACTACATCACACAACACTTGTACTTTTACTTTCAGTGCTTGAGTAGTAAATTTTGAAATAAACTACTTGCGATACTTAAGTACAAAACATGTTGAATACTTCAGTACTTCCAGCACTTCAACTTCTACTCAAGTCACTGTTTTGATAGAGCACTTGTACTTCAACTTAAGTCTGGGTCTCTAGTACTTTATACATCTCTGCGTATGTTCATATCAACAAGACAGGATTTGCGCAAAGCAACCGGGATTAAAAGATCTGTTCAGCTCTCTGTGATCATCAGTCATCATCAAGAATGAGTTTTACAAATTTAAAATGCTTTTAAAACAGTGCAGGTTAATGAATTACAGCGATTTTACCATTTTTATCAGCACAGCCGCATGTCAGTACAATTATAAAAGAAGACGCTTCAATCCCGGTTTGTGGACGCTAAATCAGGTTTATTTTGTACATTAACATAACAGATGTCCATACACAGACCTAGGGGTGTCAAAATTAATTGTTTCTTCGGTGCACCACTATGCAGACTCCGACAATTCGATATCAGTTCAGTAATACCCTACTGAAAAAAAACAGCTTAAACCAGCCTAAGCTGGTTGGCTGGTTTTATCTGGTCAACCAGACTGTTTTTTAGAGGGGTTTTGGCAACTTCCAAGCTGGTTTCCTGCCTGGTGTCAGCTGGTCAGGCTGGGAGGTGACCAGCTAAAACCAGCTTGACCAGCCTAGCCAGGCTGGGAGCCCAGCCAAAACCAGCTACACTGCAAAAAATGCTTTTCTTACTTAGATTTTTTGTCTTGTTTCTAGTCCAAATATCAAAAAATTCCTAAATCAAGAAGAGTTTTCTAGACAAGCAAAACATATTGTCTTGTTTTGAGAAATAATATGCCAATATTAAGTGAGTTTTTCCTTAAAACAAGCGAAATAATCTGCCAATGGGGTAAGCAAAATAATCTTACATCAAAAGAAAAAACAAGATTATTTTGCTTACCCCATTGGCAGATTATTTTGCTTGTTTTAAGGAAAAACTCACTTGATATTGGCATATTATTTCTCAAAACAAGACAATATGTTTTGCTTGTTTAGAAAATGCTTCTTGATATAAGAAATTTTAGATATTTAGACTAGAAACAAGACAAAAAATCTAAGCAAGAAAAGCATTTTTTGCAGTGTATGCCCAGTTTAAACCAGGCTGGTCAAGCTGGAAATGGCTGGAAACCAGCTTGAAAGTGGCCAAAACCCCTCTAAAACCAGGCTGGTCAACCAGCTAAAACCAGTCTATGTTGGTTTAAGCTGTTTTTTTCAGCAGGATAATCATAACCGGTTATTATGTAGTGACATCATTTATCTCATACACGCTATGTCGTCGTAGCTTACTATGTCTGAAAAGTCGTAAATTTTTGAGATTCTGGAAAATTCTTAATTTAATACAAAATATTTACAAAAATGTAAATAATCTCATAAAACATCCAATTCCAAACCATATAAGCAAATTATATTTATTTCCGTTAGCAATTCATTGTTTTACATGACTTATAGACGTTGCATACGCGGCGCATGTGACGTATTTGAGTGTTTCTCGAAAAAATGACGTCTCACCTGCCCCCACACAATCATTACATTACATGAGAGCGGGCGGAATTGTTTTGTAGCCTGTGCTGTAAGCAGACGCAGAAGTAGCGCGAGTGATTTACATGTGAAGTCAGTGCAAAGATTAGGCACACTGTGGCACGAATTGGGCATTTTGTGACGAGCTTCAGACTGGAAAAGAAAGTTTTAACAGAGAAATCGGAGCAGTGGAACAGACAAAACAGCAAGCAGCTTACAATGATGGAGATTGGTTCACGGATGACAACCGCTGGACATGACTGAACTGAAGGTCATCACTTGTGCTATAAATACATGACTGATATTATGATCTGCGTAAAATCGATATATGTTTTCGTTTAATTCTTTTCCAGCAGTTAACAAGAGAAAACGATTCCCTGTTATCGGCAAGTTTTACGGTAATCCCTATTTTAGGTGTATTATGGTAGGGGAAGCCCTAACACGTGTCCTGAGTGAGGTACATGATGTCAGATTCTCGATGTCAGAGTTTTAAGCAAAGTCAGACCTTACTGTCCTAATTTAATCATTAATAATCAAGGCATCATCATATTTTATTTTGGTAAAATAAGCGTAATGCCTTTCATTTAAGCCGCTTCTGATACCAAATGATCAACTAGAGATCAAGTTATTATTTGTCGCTCCTAAAACTTAGATAGACGACAAGACTTTTGTCAGGTAGTGTACAGTTTGAGATTCTATTTTCGAATACTATTTAGGGCAGAAAGTATTCGAATTGTGATGCTACATCTGGGCTTTGTTGATGTTGGCCAGTAACCAAAGCAACCACACTGCGACACCTTGGCAACCACCCATCAGACTGTCATGTTAGTACTGGGCATGCAGTTACACTATTTTCAGTTAATCTAATAATTATTCCTAATCACTAACGATTAAACAGTATGTGAACAGAAGTGATCTTTAAAGAGAAGATGTTATGTTGCGTAAATGATGATCTTTTAATCCATACACAAATGAATCGCTTTGTTTTTACTCTGTTTTAAGGACTCGAGGGAGGAAACAGGCAGAGTTTCCTGCAGCAGCAACACTGGTCGTCTGCTATCACTTCTCAGCAAACCCATCTTAATCAGCAACTCTCTGTTATTCTACCACAAGAGGAAGCATTGCTGTTTGCCTAGAAGGTTGTTCTATCACCCAGCAAGAGGTGGAACACTTTAAAATGAGACATCAGAGATTTTAAAAAAGGGAACCCAGAATATATTACATTTTTTTTCATAAAATAACAAAAAAATGGTGCCATGTATTGACATTCAACTTCACTTTTAGTCAATGCAACACCAGTGTTTTTAAATCCAAAGAATTTAGCAATCAATATTTGTTGGAATAACTAGTTTTAAATCATAAAAACAAAACATTCTGACTAAATGAAGAGTCTTTTATTTGAAGTTTAGAAGAAATATTTTCAGATTTTTAAAGGATTAAACAAATATTAACATTTTGCTCAAACCCATTTAAATCTAAATCCATCATATGTTCATTTTCTTTTCGGCTTAATCCCTTTTTTAATCTGGGGTCCTCACAGTGGAACGAACCGCAAACTTATCCAGCATATGTTTTACGCAACGGATGCCCTTCCAGCCGCAACCCATCACTGGGAAACACCCATACGCACTCATTCACAGTCATACACTACGGACTATATTAGCTTACCCAATTCACCTGTACCGCATGTTTTTGGACTTGTGGGGGAAACTGGAACACGCAAACACAGGGATAACATGCAAACTCCATACAGAAACACCACCTGACCTAGCAGAGGCTCAAACCAGTGACCTTCTTGCTGTGTGGCGACAGCGCTAAATCCATCAAATCAAAATGTTTTATTTTGATGGGGACTCTATGCTACTCAGTGTGCGCCATCTTTTGTTTTCCATTTTCTTGAAGTCATGATGACACTCTCATGGAGTTTTTTGTTTGTTTTGTTAGTTGAGCAAACCAGCCTGGTTTTAGAGGGGTTTGGGCCATTTCCAGGCTGGTTTCCATCTATTTCCAGCCTGGTCTTAGTTGGTCAGGCTGGAAAATGACCAGCTAAATCCAGCTAAAACCAGCTTGACCAGCCTGGTTTAAGCTGGACATAGCTGGTTTTGGCTGGGCTCAAAGCCTGGCTAGGCTGGTCAAGCTGGTTTAGCTGGTCATCTCCCATGACCAGCTAAGACTGGACTGGAAATGGCTGGAAACCAGCCTGGAAATGGCCAAAACCCCTCTAAAACCAGCCTGGTCGACCAGCTAAAACCAGCCAATCAGACTAGGCTGGTTTAAGCTGTTTTTTTAGTAGGGGACTGCTCTTTAAGTATACCCAACTATGACAACTTCTAAGAAACCTTGCAATGTGAATAGCATCTATAACTTCTACGTTTACCATGCTGAGATCAAACTTTTAGGCAACTAGCGTAAATGCACGTCATTGTTTTAACCAGTTTGGTTGTGTCTCGTCTATGTTTCCACAATGAAGTCTTTTTTGGGGAGGAGTAGAGATGGATCCCTGCCCCCCTCGTCTCCCTCCTAGCGCCTCCTCTCAGTCTATTCATATTCAGATGAACGCAGGCCTTCTCTGTCTGCTTATTTCCATACGTGAGGAGCGAGAGTGGAAGAGCTGCCATCGCCGTCGGAGGGGGTTGAGGATGAGAAAATGCCAGCACAGGCCAGCAGTTACCAGGGCAAGGACGCTGCAATGCTAGTCATCCCATTATTGGGGCGGTGCTCACCATCTGTTCACTGTGGTGCGGAGCAGCCTGGAGATCTGAAGCTCACACTGAAGAACAGGCAGCCTGGAGCCAAACAAACACACACACAAACACACACACACACACACTGAGGAGGAGATGAGACCTGAAAGATCTAAAGGAAATTGCCATGACATAAACTAGCGAGTCGACTCGGGATGAAATGATTTACTTGCTTTGCATTTTTGTCTTTTTGCGAGGGGAAATATCAGCGTTGGGCTGGATACATGAAAAATCCAGTGAGCTAAGCTGTTAGCTACTCTACTTAAAATGTTACTTAACTACACTAATTAACGCTCTGGGAAAGCTTAGCAAGCTAAGCTAAAAGCTACTTGGCAAAAGTAGCTTAGCTACATCTAAAGCCCTGCTCAGACTATGAGATTTCAGTCACTATTTTGTCATTTGAGACGAATTTGGGAAATCCTAAAAGATTCCTGAAATCCCAGGCTAAAATCTGTGATCTTTGATCGTTGGTTTGACATGTTCACTGACAGCCGCTTAGTGCCCATTGCGATCAGACTTTTCCTCCGATGAAGTTCTGGCAGTGTCAGAAGATTTCAGACACTTTCCTGCTGTGTGACAACAGCTGCAGCGAGCGTCAATCCAAGAACCAATAGGAGCTCCGAATTTGATGACGCAATCCATGCAACAATTCGAACGACCGCAGGGAAATGTCAAAACTGTTTTTTCTTCTCCCTGGTTTTATAATTAAGACACACTATATGCAAAATTGCCACTACAGATTGTTTGCGTTTGCTGTAAGAAATTTATTTCATTATTTAAAAAGTGTGGCAAGTAAATAATTAGTTTAATGTGGCCAGAGGAAAAAAAAAGTTAAATCCTTATTGTGTTAAGTCCTGAAAAGTCCTGTGAAGAAAAAAAAAACTAATTGCAATGCAACACTTTTTTATGAAAGCATAACCCATTTTCTCATGCTCATTGAGTAAGCTCATAAACAAAAAACAGTTAAATGATTATGCGGAGTTACTGATTGGACCCAAGACCAGCGACGAGATGATCCCAAGGTGTCCATATCTGGGACCAGGCCGTATCCTGAGCTGCTGCTGCTGCTGCGCTGTCGGTCATGGGGGAGTGGAGAGCATGAGACTGATTACAGTGACGCTCCAGGGACAGACGAGTCTTCGCTGAGGCCAGCTACCAGCCTCCACTGCTAACACTGCAGCTCTGCACAAGACTTTTGGCCAGCGGAGAAATTAAAATGGTCATGCTGAACTGAGTCTGGTTCTCTCAAGGTTTTTTTTCTTCACTTTCCTATTGGTGAAGTTTTTTTACCCTCTACGCTGTCGCCACTGGCTTGCATGGTTCAGGATCTCATCGTTCAGCTACTCATCGATGAATTTGCTCTTCAGTGTTTGGACTCTCAATAACGACTTCAAACCACACTGAACTGAGCTAAACTGAACTGAACTTAAACACTAAAAACTGAACTACCCTGATCCAGTTACTATGACCATTTATGTGAAGCTGCTTTGACACAATCTACATTGTAAAAGCGCTATACAAAAAAAGCTGAATTGAATTGAATTAAATGAATGAGGAGGCAAGCGGAAAAAACACCAAATCTAAATAAAGTAATTTTAAAAGTTAAGTGTGTTTTACGTAAAACAAGCCAAATAATGTCAGTGGGGTAAGCAAAATAAACTTACTTCAAAGCGAAAACAACATTACTTGTTTTAAGGAAAAACTGACTACGTTTTTGATTTATTATTTCGGAAATATCAAAATCAACTGTAGGCGGTAGATCTTTATCATATCTGTCACCTAAACTCTTGAACACCCTTCCCAGTACAGTTTGGAAGGCAAACACACTCTGTCAGCTTAAAACTAAACTAAAGACACATCTCTTTGCGTTAGCATACACAGAAAACACAAACACTTTTGAAATCCAAATGTCCAAACTCTGTCCTGGAGGGCCGAAGTCCTTGCAAAGTTTAGTTCCAACCCCAATTAGACACACCCAAACCAGCTAATCAAGCTCTTTCTAGGTATACTAGGTGTGTTGAAGGAAGTTTGAGCAACACTATTCAGGACAATGGCCTAGTTTGGGCACCCCTGCTCTAAAGGATTGTTAGGCTGCATTAATCAAGGCTACCAGAGCCGGGAACACTTCCCAAAAAACATTATAATTTGAGCAGCATCTACGCTTCTGTTAGTCTGTTTTTTTTTCTTATCCCAAGGTCTCCATAATCCTGGACCAGGCTGTATCCTGAGCAGATGCTGTGGTGGTCATGGAGGACTGGAGAGCATGGGACTGATTCCTGAAAGACCCCAGTGACAGTCTACGCATTGATCCTGTGGGCCTGCCTGAACACCCACCGCTGAACTACACACACCTGCAGCTTCTCCACGAAAAACGTCCAGAGTTTTCCAACCTACGTCACCTAGACTGCAGGAAGTTTGACCAGAGGAGGAATGGTCATTCCCAAGTGAGCCTGGTTTCTCTCAAGGTTTTTTCCTTCACTTTGTTCAACTGTTGAAGTTTTGTTCCTCACCACTGTCACCACTGGCTTGCTTGGTTTGGGACTTGTGAAGCTGGGCATCAATGGATTTCAGCAGTGAAAATTAAACCACACTAAACTGAACTTAAACTCTGAAAACTGGACTGACTTAGTCTCAATTTACTACAACTTCTATGTTAAGCTTTGAGCATTCTACTTTGTAAAAGCGCTATTTGAATTGTTCAGATCAGGGGTCACCAATCTCGTTCCTGGAGGTCCCGTGCCCTGCAGCGTTTAGCTCCAACTTGCCTCAACACACCTGCCTGTGTGTTTCAAGTATACCTAGTAAGACCTTGATCAGCTTGTTCAGGTGTGTTTGATTACGGTTCGAGCTAAAATCTGCAGGACACCGGCCCTCCAGGAACAAGTTTGGTGATCCCTGGTTCAGATAGTTGTAAAGCATATAGTCAGTAAGAAGCATCACTATAGGGTTGTAGTAAGGAAAAGGATTTGCATTAGTGTCAGTCAGCTAGATTTATGCGTGTAACAGACGCCAGTGTAAAATAAACTATTACCCAACATATTGAACTTGAAGTTGGCTAACGTTTTGCAGTCAAAAAGCCCCCCCCTTATGCCCCCATCACCCTCATGTTATGGCTTCGCTCCACTCAAATATTTATTCATAAGCACGAGAAGAATTTAAACAAAAGTCTGCGTAAGGAGGATCACAGCGAGATGTTGCTCTACGGCCATTTTCTGTAAACACAAAGCTTCCACCCATTTCATCCAAGTGTTGTGCAAGAGCCTGTTAGCCGGCTTCCCTCCTTTGTCCCTCGCTCTAAAGAATTGTCATTCATTGTCCCGAAAGTTACAAACCTCAACTTTTCCCCCATCTGCCATTAGGAATGATTATCATGTGAAGAGAGCAGAGCGTTGAGTGTTTGCGGTCATTAATCAGATGTCAGCCCATTCGCATGCATCACGTCTCATGCCACATCTTAAAACAGCCAATCAGGAGTCTCACTATGATCTTTCCAAGTTGTACAGTAGACTTTCTGTGTTGTTTATCTGAGAGTTATGCGCACATTGAAGACTCTTTAGGTCATTGCATGTTGACCTTCACAGGTCACCAAATGGATCTTCATAGTCAAGACCAGCAGCTGCTTATGACTCCACAATTCGGTTCACACAGGCCAAATGTCAACACATAACAGCCATAAAGAATAAATAGCTATTAACTCTTTGTGACAACTACATTTCACATGCTCTTCATTTGCATCCCTTGCTCTCTCCTGAGTGGCTTTTGTGCTCTTTTTGGGAGAGCGTATCTTGCATTTGTATATTTCTGTTTTCTGTGCTTGTGGACGCATTGAATTGTGATTCTAATGCTGCGTTCACACCAGACTCGGCACGCGCGTCAATCGCGAGTGATTTACATGTTAATTCAATGCAAACGTGCAAATAGACATCCTGCGGCACGATACGCACGAATGGCGCGGTGCGAATGACGCAAATTGCGCGAATGGCGCGGGACGAATTGAGCATTTTGCGGGTTTGACGTGCTTAACAAGCGTTTTGCGCGAATCTCTCGAATTCGAAAATCTGAACTTCAGCGTACATTCGCGCCGCGTTGCTCTTGTGGGGCGTGATTGTGACGTAGAACCTGAAGTTTCATCAAACTGGGCTTGGCTCAGTCAGAAGCACCGCTGAAAGCCTCCGTCATCCAGGTTAAGTTTCTGGAGGAGTTTATGAGCTCACAGAGCTGGATGCACCTCTGAAAGGATGTAGTGGACTCAGACACGACCCTAAACGTATCAACGCTGTTTTTCAGTCTTCATAAAGCACATAAACACTGTTATTTTCATCATAAAATCCATGTTAGCCATTTAGCTTTAAAGCTGGAGTCTTCGGGCAGACAGAAGCCCTGCCCATCACGTGAATCCGCGTCTGTTCTGAAGTGAATTTGACACGCGAATGAAGCGGGGTTTGACGCGCGAATGAATCGAGTAAACTCAAATGTTCACGCGGCTATTTACGTGCGAATATCGCGATTTATCCCCGCATTCCGTGTCTAGTGTGAACACAGCATTAAAGTCATTATAGGGTTTGTCAGCCTGTATTCTTGTCTGGAACCATGAAAATCTTTGGAATGGAGAAGTCATCGAGGCCATATCATATCACATGAGTAGCAGTGCAATATGGCTGTATATCGGCACTGGTGGGAGGCGTGTGTTGGCTCGAGGCCGTAGGCCAGGTGCATTAGTGTCCCACCAGTGACAATATACAGCCATATCGCACTGCTACTCATCTGATATTTCGTTTATACAACAGTTTGATGGTATAATCATGTATATAAATAGAAAGTCAAACACAGAGAGTCTCAAAAACTCTTTTGTAAGAGGAACTACTTCTTCCGCCATTCGTACATGTCTGCAGCTGACGTCAGAACAGCAGAAACTGTTGCTACTTCACAAACATCACTTTAGAGCTAATGTTAAAATGATTCTCTAGCTTAATGTCTAAAATGAAGACAAAACCGGTGATTTTGCTCATATTTTAAGATTATAAGACATGAAATGCAATCAGTCAACAGAGATTTCTCAGTATTTCTCTGTAGCAGTCGGGATATCACAATAATTAACCCCCAAAAAGTCAAAGCAAAGCAAACACTACTAGTTTCTGTGGTGTAAATATAGCACTACAACATACAAAAGAGAGAGATCAACTTAGAAAGTCACTTACCTCTTTATAATGATTTGGTCAGCTGGAGTTTGAAATTGCACCAAATGGATCTTCATAGTCAAGACCAGCAGCTGCTTATGACTCCACAATTCGGTTCACACAGGCCAAATGTCAACACATAACAGCCATAAAGAATAAATAGCTATTAACTCTTTGTCATAACTACATTTCACATGCTCTTCATTTGCATCCCTTGCTCTCTCCTGAGTGGCTTTTGTGCTCTTTTTGGGAGAGCGTATCTTGCATATGTATATTTCTGTTTTCTGTGCTGGTGGATGCATTGAATTGTGATTCTTAAAGTCATTATAGGGTTTGTCAGCCTGTATTCTTGTCTGGAACCATGAAAATCTTTGGAATGGAGAAGTCATCGAGGCCATATCATATCACATGAGTAGAAGTGCGATATGGCTGTATATCGGCACTGGTGGGAGGCGTGTGTTGGCACGAGGCCATAGGCTAAGTGCATTAGTGTCCCACCAGTGACAATATACAGCCTTATCGCACTGCTACTCATCTGATATTGCGTTTATACAACAGTTTGATGGTATAATCATGTATATAAATAGAAAGTCAAACACAGAGAGTCTCAAAAACTCTTTTGTAAGAGGAACTACTTTCTTACGCCATTCGTACACGTCTGCAGCTGACGTCAGAACAGCAGAAACTGTTGCTACTTCACAAACATCACTTTAGAGCTAATGTTAGAATGATTCTCTAGCGTAATGTCTAAAATGAAGACAAAACCGGTGATTTTGCTCATATTTTAAGATTATAAGACATGAATGCATGCACGTCAAGCGCAAGTGATTTACATGTTAAGTCAATGCAAACGCGCAAATAGACATCCTGCGGCGCGATACGCGTGAATGGCGCAGTGCGAATGACGCCAATTGCGCGAATGGCGCGGGACGAATTGAGCGTTTTGCGCGTTTGACGTGCTTAACAAGTGTTTCACGCGAATCTCTCGAATTCAAAAATCTGAACTTCAGCGTACATTCGCGCCGCGTTAACCATTTAGAAGCTTGCTCTTGTGGGGCGTGATTGTGACGTAGAACCTGAAGTTTCATCAAACTGGGCTTGGCTCAGTCAGAAGCACCGCTGTAAGCCTTCGTCATCCAGGTTAAGTTTTTGGAGGAGTTTATGAGCTCACAGAGCTGGATGCACCTCTGAAAGGATGTAGTGGACTCAGACACGACCCTAAACGTATCAACTCTGTTTTTCAGTCTTCATAAAGCACATAAACACTGTTATTTTCATCATAAAATCCATGTTAGCCATTTAGCTTTAAAGCTGGAGTCTTCGGGCAGACAGAAGCCCTGCCCATCACGTGAATCCGCGTCTGTTCTGAAGTGAATTTGACACGCGAATGAAGCGGGGTTTGATGCGCGAATGAAGCGAGTAAACTCAAATGTTCACGCGGCTATTTACGCGCGAATAGCGTGATTTATCCCCGCATTCCGTGTCTGGTTTGAACACAGCATTAAAGTCATTATAGGGTTTGTCAGCCTGTATTCTTGTCTGAAACCATGAAAATCTTTGGAATGGAGATGTCATCGAGGCCATATCATATCACATGAGTAGCAGTGCGATATGGCTGTATATCGGCACTGGTGGGAGGCGTGTGTTGGCTCGAGGCCGTTGGCCAGGTGCATTATTGTCCCACCAGTGACAATATACAGCCATATCGCACTGCTACTCATCTGATATTTCGTTTATACAACAGTTTGGTGGTATAATCATGTATATAAAAAGAAAATCAAACCCAGAGAGTCTTAAAAACTCTTTTGTAAGAGGAACTACTTCTTCCGCCATTCGTACATGTCTGCAGCTGACGTCAGAACAGCAGAAACTGTTGCTACTTCACAAACATCACTTTAGAGCTAATGTTAGAATGATTCTCTAGCGTAATGTCTAAAATGAAGACAAAACCGGTGATTTTGCTCATATTTTAAGATTATAAGACATGAAATGCAATCAGTCAACAGAGATTTCTCAGTATTTCTCTGTAGCAGTCGGGATATCACAATAATTAACCCCCAAAAAGCCAAAGCAAAGCAAACACTACTAGTTTCTGTGGTGTAAATACAGCACTACAGCATATAAAAGAGAGAGATCGACTTAGAAAGTCACTTACCTCTTTATAATGATTTGGTCAGCTGGAGTTTGAAATTGCACCAAATGGATCTACATAGTCAAGACCAGCAGCTGCTTATGACTCCACAATTCGGTTCACACAGGCCAAATGTCAACACATAACAGCCATAAAGAATAAATAGCTATTAACTCTTTGTGATAACTACATTTCACATGCTCTTCATTTGCATCCCTTGCTCTTTCCTGAGTGGCTTTTGTGCTCTTTTTGGGAGAGCGCATCTTGCATATGTATATTTCTGTTTTCTGCGCTGGTGGACGCATTGAATTGCAATTCTTAAAGTCATTATGGGTTCCCCGGCCTGTATTTTTGTCTTGATCCATGAAAATCTGTGGAATGGAGATGTCACTGAGGCCAATTGAACATGACCTGGGATGAAGTGGAGCCGAGAGTGTCACTTTCTCTCTTCCTGTTTCATATATCGCCTTTGTTTGGTCGTGGATTGTCAGTCTTTGCTTGCCTATTTGGAATCGGTGACATCTGTTTTTTGTCATTTAGTTTTGATTTAATTCTAGAGGCTTGTAACAACAAAGAGTGTTGCGCTAGGCTTTCGCAATTCCCTGAAAATAGCAAAAATATTATATTCTGTGAATATAATATGAGGCACAAGAACAGTCAAAACATCACATCTTACGCAATACAGGCTCTGGATGAGGGGGGAGGGCGGGATATTAAACATAGATCAGTAAATAAGTATAAACCTAAAGCAATAGTTTCCTCAGCATTTACTCACACTCAAGTGGTTCTAAACTGTTATCAATTTCTTCCTTTGGTTGAACACAAAGGACGATTTTCTGAAGAGAGCTGGAAAAAATCAGCCACTGACTTCCATAGTAGAAACAACAAATACTAAGGCAACGGCTGTTTGTTCCAACAGAATATCGTCCTTTGTGTTTGACATAAGGATGAAACTCACACAGGTTTGGAACAAGTGAAGGGAGAGTAAAGGATGACAGATTTTTTTTGGATGGTGCTGTTCCTTTAAGTAAACAAGTAAGTCGATGGATCGATGGATGATATTTGAATTTAAAAAATGTAAATAAATTGGATGATATTTGTCCCTCTAAACCTGGTATTCATCAATAACAGCAACAAATATCTCATGTTTTTTAATCATACTGTTGCTTAAGTAACATTATTATTTTAATAGCATTGACAAACTAGTTATTAACAGTTAAAATGTTTCATTTCTTTATATTTTCATTTTTATTTTATTCAGCTAATAATAATCAAACATTTAAAACATAACAAAAAGCAAGAAAATAAATTATATATTATATAAATTTAAATAAATAAATTATATAAATTAAATACATTTATTTTCTTGCTTTTTTGTTATGTTTTAAATGTTTGATTATTATTATTTTATATATTATTTTTTATATTAGTGGTGTAATCTCACGGTTCGGATCACAGTATGATTTTTAAAAGATCGGACCATTTTTCGGATCAGCAAAAAAGGAAAGAGACAAATTTCATTTACTACAAAATGCTATTGCAAAAACCAGTAGTTTTAAGAAACAGAACTTAGAACCTGCAATTTGATAAAAATCAAAATTTTTATTAAAGTCTGCGTTAACGCGAGTCTCTTATTGGGGTGATAAAAAATATCGCAGTTAATCTGTTCTCAAAGTTGGGTTAGGAGCTGGGTCTTTTCTATGCAAGCTATGATATTTTTGCGCGGATGTACACCTGGCCGAATTGCACTGTAGGTGGCGCAGTGGGTATCACTCACAATAAGAAGGTCGCTGGTTCGAGCCTCGGTTGGGTAAGTTGGTGTTTCTGTATGGAGTTTGCATGTTCTCCCTGCATTCGTGTAGGTTTCCTCTGGGTGCTCCGGTTTCCCCCGCAGTCCAAAGACATGCTACAGGTGAATTGGGTAGGGTAAATTGTCCGTAGTATATGAGTGTGAATGAGTGGGTATGGGTGTTTCCCAGAGATGGGTTGCAGCTGGAAGGGCATCCGCTACATGTGCTTGATAAGTTGGCGGTTCATTCCTCTGTGGCGACCCCGAATTATTAAAGGGACCAAGCCAAAAAGAAAATAAATGAATGAATTAATATTATATTATATTATATTATATTATATTATATTATATTATATTATATTATATTATATTATATTATATTATATTTATTATATATTTTTACACCTGTAAATTTGTTTACAGTGTGAATATTTTTATATCAGTGATGAAACTTACTGTTTTCAGTTTACATGTCGTTGTTTTTAATAACAGTGTGAAATATGATCATTTATTTGTTTTACCTTTTGTTATTTTACAGCATCAAATTAAACTAAATAGAACTCAGAACTGTTTTTTAGCTGAATAAAACAAGATATGTTCAGTTATTTCAATTAATAGTTTCAGCTTTAATGAACTATAATAATCCTGAAGAGATATATTCCCTTAAGTTCTCACAGTTCATCATGTAAATCATCAACACGAATCAAATCTTTGTTTGATCATTAAATAAAAAGTTATAACTTAGTGAAATAACCTAAATAATAAATAACCTCACAGCACAAAGGAAACAATTCAGAGTACAAACATCAATCGCACACAATTTACTGCTGTGTGTCTTTGTAGCAGCATTATTGTGTGTGTGTGAGTTTCTCTCACTGTTTCTGGATCTGTGCTTTAAAGGCATCTGTCGCTTCTAGTCTTCGCAACATCTGCTGCTATTGCTCTTCTTTCCCAGCATGCCCTGGGTTATGGTTTCTCCCAAAGGTGGCCTTTGTGTGCACCATTGTGAATTCAATCATTGTCTTGCGCGACCAGTTCCCACGATGCAGAGGAAGTTTGTGGCATGTTTCCACACAGCAACTGTCAGAGATGACCGTCTTATCATCTGCTTTTCAATATCACACGTAATATCATTGCTGCGAGAGAATTTTGAAACAAGAGGCAAAAACTTGGAGGTGAAGTCGTGTTTGAATGCAGTTGAATTGGAGTGTAATGTTATTTTATTTGATCATTATTATTTAGGTTTATGTCATGAAATGAGCAGAAAATCCTTAGAAGAAGGCGTGTTATCTTCTGAATGTCCACAATCTGGTTCTGGGTGTGAAAATGGAAGACACGGCAGATGTTAATGCTACATTTTTGCTAATATTTTTTATTATTATTATTGTTTTGGAGCTTGTGAAGACATTATTATTCTTAAAATACATTTTTAAAATAATAAATCTATGAATACAAATAAATGTTTATTTCTTTCCCAATTTAATTACGTTTTTTAACGTTAATTAAATTGGAAGAAAAAAGTAATATATAAAGTTGAAGTCAGAATTATTAGCCCCCTGAATTTTTAAACCGCTTGTTTATTTTTTCCCCAATTTCTGTTTAACGGAGAGCATATTTTTTAACATATATTTTCAGCACTTTTTTTTTCAACATTTCTAAACATAATAGTTTAAATAACTCATTTCTAATAGCTGATTTATTTTATCTTTGCCATGATGACAGTAAATAATATTTGACTAGATATTTTTCAAGACACTTCTATACAGCTTAAAGTGACATTTAAAGGCTTAACCAATTTAATTAGGTTACCTAGGCAGGTTAGAGTAATTAGGCAAGTTATTGTATAACAGTGTCCTGTAGATTATCGAGAAAAAATAAAGCTTAAAAGGGCTAATAATTTTGCCCCTAAAATTGTGTTTAAAAAAATTAAAAACTGCTCTTATTCTTGCCGAAATATAACAAATAAGGCTTTCTTCGGAAGAAAAAATATTATCAGACATCCTGTGAAAATTTCCTTGCTCTGTTAAACATCATTTGGAAAATATTTAACAGAGAAGAAAAAAATTTGAAGTGGGCTAATAATTCTGACTTCAACTGTATGTCTTCATCTGTCTGTTTTTTCGAAAAGAGGATTTTATGAATAAAAGTTCTTAACATCTTAATATTCTTTTTTATTTTTTATTTAAAATATTGTTGCATTTTCAAGTAACTCTTAACATATTTTAATATGCAATTTATGCTTGGGATGACATTAGATCTTTCTGAATCATTGTAATATGTTTATGGTGCTCAATCATTATTGGTAATCCATTATTAATAATGACTTATTTTCGTTCTTTCATTTATTGATTTTCTTTTCTAGTCCCTTAATTACTCTGGGGTCAGCACAGCGGAATGAACCGCCAACTTATCCAGCATATGTTTTACGCAGCGGATGCTCTTCCAGCCGCAACCCATCACTAGGAAACCCATACACACTCATTCGCACACATACATACACAATGGACAATTTAGCCTACCCAGTTCACCTGTACCGCATGTCTTTGGACTGTGGGGGAAACCGGAGCACCCGGAGGAAACCAACGCAAACGCAGGGAGAACATGCAAACTCCACACAGAAACGCCAACTGACCCAGCCAAAGCTCAAACCAGTAACCTTCTTGCTGTGAGGCGACAGCACTATGTACTGCGCTACTGTCGCCTGACTTATTTTCAATGATTGTAAAAAATTTTAATGCTTAATATTTATGTGGATATTATGTATTTTTTCATGATTTTCAAGAGAATGGCATTTGTTTTATACTACATTTGTCAAAAAAAGAAATATTGCCAGTCCAAAGTTTGGAGTAATAGATTTTTATGTATATAAAGATAAACCTAAAAAATGTTATTAATAATAATAATAATAATGCAATACATTCCTGTGCAAGACACTAAAGGCTAAATTAATAATAATACAGCTACAAAAATGTGCAAAATGCAAAATATAGCAAAATTATTAGCCCCTTTAAGCTATATTTTTATCGATAGTCAACAGAACAAACCATCATTATACAATAACTTGCCTGATTACCCTAACCTGCCTAGTTAACCTAATTAACCTAGTTAAGCCTTTAAATGTCACTTTAAGCTGTATAGAAGTGTCTTGAAAAATATCTCGTAAAATATTTTTTAAGGTCATCATGGCAAAGATAAAATAAATCAGTTATTAGAAATGAGTTATTAAAACTATTATGTTTAGAAATGTGTTGACAAAATCTTCTCTCTGTTAAACAGAAATTGGGGGAAAAAAATAAACAGGGGGGCTAATAATTCTGACTTCAACTCTATATAAAGAAAAACCTAAGCATATAATAAAAAAATAAAATTAAAAAAAATAATAATAGTAGTGATAATAATAATAATAATAATAATAATAATAATAATAATAATAGGCAGTTCATTATGCTGTGGCAACCCCGAATTAATAAAGTGACTAAGCCGACAAGTAAATGAATGAATGATGAATAATAATAATAATAATAATAATAATAATGATAATGCAATAAATTCCAGTGCTTGACAAGGCTAAAGTAATGATAATACAGGAACAAAAAAGCTACAAAGTGCAAAATATACCAAATAATAATAATAATACATATACAGACATACAGTGGTGTGAAAAGGTGTTTGCCCCTTACTGATGTCGTGTATTTTGTTATTTTGTTTCTTATGTTTGTCACACTTTAATGTTTAAATATTAGTCTAAGATGACACAAGTAAATCCGTCATGCAGTTTTGAAATGAACGTTTTTATTATTAAAGCAAAACAAAATCCAATATTTCCAAAACCATAAAAAATAGGACGTGCCTGACAAAGTAAAGTAGACCAAAAGGTCCTCAAAAACTATCTAACAGTCTGGAAAAGGTAGTAAAGCCATTTCTAAAGCTTTGGGACTGCAGGGAACCAGAGTGAGAGACTTTAGCTATAAATGGCCAAAACATGGATTGAAACTGGCATCCTACCGCACAACACGACATTTTGCTATTGCAACCGGGAACCCATGTGATGTCATGTGTGACGTAGGTTGATAATTCCTCTATTGGGGAATTGGGTAAGCTAAAATTGTCAGTAGTGTATGTGAGTGGGTGAGAGTGTCTAGATGTTTCCCAGTGATGGGTTGCAGCTGGAAGGGTATCTGCTACGTAAAACATATATGCTGAATAAGTTGGCGGTTCATTTCGCTGTGGCAACCCCAGATTAATAAAGGGTCTAAGCTGAAAATGAATGAATGAATGACCTATACAGTAAATGGCTGTGCTTGTATTTGTAAACATAGAAGTGGTTTGCCTTTTCTGGATGGTTTCACTTTTATTTAAAGCTTTAGCATTCATTCAGCAGCTTTATGACGCATCTAAAAGCGAAAACGTATACAGCTAAATGTTTACACATCTGACTACATTACAAAATATGTGGATGGATAAGTATTGTGAGCAACTTATATGAAAACATATGGAGGAACACTTTCGCATGTCGAAATGTAATGTAATGTAATGTAATGTAATGTGTATTTATATAGCGCATTAATTGTGTATGGCCATACACCCAAAGCGCTTCACAATCATGAGGGGGGGTCTCTCCACACCACCACCAGTGTGCAGCATTCACTTGGATGATGCGACGGCTGCCACAGGACAACGGCGCCAGTGCGCTCACCACACACCAGCTATTGGTGGAGACGAGAGACAGTGATAGAGCCAATTCGGTGGTAGGGGATGATTGGGAGGCCATGATCGTAAGAGCCGATAGAAGGACTTTGGCCAGGACACCGGGGTTACACCCCTGCTCTTTCACGAGAAGTGCCATGGGATTTTTAATGACCACAGAGAGTCAGGACCTCGGTTTAACGTCTCATCCGAAAGACGGCGCCCACTGACAGTGTAGTGTCCCCTTCACTTTTACTGGGACATTAGGACTCACACAGACCACAGGTTGAGCGCCCCCTGCTGGCCTCACTAATACCACTTCCGACAGCAACCTAGTGTTCCCTAGTGGTCTCCCATCCAGGTACTGACCAGGCTCAGCCCTGCTTAGCTTCAGTGAGTAACCGGTCTTGGGCTGCAGGGTGACATGGCTGTGGCAAATGTTCATAATATGTGAGTGTGCTGGTGCTCTCCAGCTGCTTCATGTGCACATGCATCAAGCAATTGAAGATAAACAAACAGCGGTTTGTCATAAGCATTTTATTGATAATTCTTTCCACAGCTGGCATTAGGAAGGAACATAGAAAGGTTATCTGACTAACATCTAGCCCACCGGGAACTCTTCCGGTCCTCCCAATTGGCCAATCCGGCCCTGAGCACAACAACAAATGTGTCTGAAGACAACCACCTAATTGCATATGCGCACTGAGCTCTCTAGGCCACCGTAGTATTTCCCTGCCTCTAAATGTTTTTCCAGGCCACAGAGTGCTCTGTTGTTTCACAGATTGACGAAACGATTTATTTGTGTTAAACGATCTACTCAGGTGGGTTTGGAGGACGCTTGATGACCTTCTCCCATTCTGTCCCGAAGTGCCCCTTGACATTGCCCAGGAGAGAGACCACCCAGCCCGGGGAGGACAGTGCAGCTCAGACCCTGCAGATCATCAATCACTCTTACGCTCTGTCGGGATCCAAAAGACCTCTCCGCTGATGGCAGGACCATCCTGAATAAAGCCACTGGTCTGGCTTTGTTTTTAAAACACACAGAGATGAAGGAGAGAGAGAGAGAGAGAGAGAGAGAGAGGGAGAGAGAGAGAGTCAGACTCACTTACTGATAATTACATAATAATAAAAACACATACTGCCACAAAGGTTTGGTGTGATGAACCTTTTACAATGTTTCCGAAAGAAGGGTCCGATGCTGCCAAAAGTGACCTAAAACCAGGATTATTTTGAAATATTATTATAAAGAAAAAAGGCTTCATCATTAAAGTTTTAATATATTGTACATGTATTTATTTAATTTTATTAATGAATAAATGAATGATTGAAGGAATTTATTTATTTTTTATTTTTTATTTTGTATATTTATTAATTATAAAGGATCTGATGTTTGCTCAAAAACAGGAATATATGGAAACATTATTATATATAAAAAAGTTTGTCATTAAAGTTTTAACATTGTGAATGTATTTATTTATCTTTATTTCTTTTTTAGAAAAAAATCTTTTTTTCTTTTTATTTTCTTTTTTTCTTTTTATTTGGTTAATTTAGTTATTTTTGGTGAATTTGTATAATCATTATTTTAGTCTTTGGTGTCAAACACTGTTAATTAATTAACTTATTTATTTATTTATTTATTTATTTATTTATTTATTTATTTATTTATTTATTTATTTATGTATTTGTTTGTCTGTTTGTTTGTTTGTTTGTTTATGAATGATTAAATTATTATTTATTAATTGTTAAGGATCTGATGTTTGCACAAAAACAGGAATATTTTGAAATATGATTATAAATGATAGAGAAAATAGAAAACATAACTTTTGCTGTACACCACACTGCTTCTAATGCCAACTGCAGATGTGTTTAGCTAAAAGGCAGCTGAATGGAGTAAGGACTTCATTAAGAATGCTCGTCT
The DNA here is from genome assembly GCF_052040795.2 of Danio rerio. Classification (NCBI taxonomy): domain Eukaryota; kingdom Metazoa; phylum Chordata; class Actinopteri; order Cypriniformes; family Danionidae; genus Danio; species Danio rerio. The sequence goes on from NC_141033.1 coordinate 6,089,437, forward strand.
CTGCAGTTCTCATTTCATATCAGGTAAGTTCAGGCTCTGCTGAGTCATACACGTTACTCATTTTAATTGCAGCAATGATTTCAGCAAAACAGGTAAATATGGTGAATTAAACTGCAGACACTGAATGCTTAAAATTGTAAGTTCACGTACCCTGCTGTACTGGTGCAGTTCGCTCTCAGAATGCAGTTGTTTTGCATGTTGATGATTACCCATGGGTTTGTACAGCTCCGTCTTCTTTTCTCGTCTTTGGCTAGGCAGAACCTCGTTTTTTAGTACTACAGAGTTTTGAATCTGGTAACCATGTAACAATATTTCTTGCACCTGATCACACAGAACAACATTGTAGGCATCCAAAGACTCGTAGACATTTAACTTCTCTCTTGTAAAGTCCCTTGGAGTTTTAGTGAGATAGTTGTATATTTCGGGCTGGATGCTTGGCCATTTCGTCTTATCCAATATCCATTGGAAGGGTGCTATCGCAAATGGACCTGTCAGATGAACGCCGCTCACCTTAACGTTAATTTTACTGAATAACTGTGCTTATCACTGGGTGACGAGCTGTTAAAATACACTGAAAGCATTATGTAAATAATATATAAAATATGTAATTAATATAAATTATTTCTAAGACATTAACAAACTCTGTACCACATCGGACAACCCAGGCTCATTGTGGAAACGTAGCCCCGCGGATGTTTCTGCGGACCGCGTTTTACGTCCCGGGAGGTACGTATTCGAGCGGTTTTTGTTTTCGCGCATCCGCGAGAGGCCGATGTGCGCGCTTTTCGCGCCCACGCCGTTCTCGCGCGAAAAGCCGCCGGATCGGCCGACTCTGCCGCCCTCCTCTTCCTCCTCCTCCTCCTTCCCTAAACCCGACGGTTCGCAAAAGCCATCCAGAAAAAAAAAAAAGCAAAAGCCCTCATCTTCGATTTCGACCGTGTTTTCGGATCCCGCCGCGTTCTCGCCCTTATTTTTCGGATTCCGTTTTTTGTCTTACCTGATTTCCGGAACCGCTGTTCCCCGGACTCGATTCCGGTCGTCGTCCCCGCGGCCGGCTCTTCCTCCTCCTCCTCTGGGGCCTCCGCTCCGCCGACGCAACGCTGTTAGCTAAGCGGATAAACTGGTTGCATCAGGAAAGCCCTCCACTCGGAGGCGAGCCGTCGGCCGGCGAGCGCGAAGAGGAGGGGCGGAGCGGCGCCACACCGCCCCGCAGCGTTCGCTCAAAAAAAACTAAACGCGGCCTTACGTACCCCCGGCCACGTAAATCGCGGTCTCCAGAAACGTCCTCGGGGCTACGTTTCCAGAATGAGCTTGGGTTGACATCGGATGTCACTCCCTAGCTGTAAATGCTAGTGCTCCCGTTTTTTACTGCAACCTCGCTGCGCACGCATCCTGAATGTTTGCAAACATGGTAATTCGTCTATACCACATGTTTTAAAAAACTTGTGGGGGAAACCGGAGCACTTGCAGGAAACACACACGAACACGGGGAGAATATGCAAACTCCACACAGAAACGCCAACTGACCCAGGCGAGGCTTGAACCAGCAACCTTCTTGCTTTGAGGCGATCATGCTATATTTATTTAATTATTTATTTATTTTACCTGCTTTCTGGAACCGTTCGTCACTTGACAGGAAATCTGTCTTTATGGTCGACTTCTCTCTGTGTCTCAAGTCCGCCGATGTACTGTACATGGCAAGCTACTAGACAAACTGGTAACAGCAGAAAAGCCGTCCACACGGAGGTAAGCTGTCAGCTTGTACCGCGAAAAGAAACAGAAGCCGTTGGCGCCCCATAGCGTTCGTTTTAAAGTTGAAATGCAGCCATGCATAGCTCTGGCTATATGATTTGTGCTCTCCAGCAATGTATACAAAGGTACGTTTTCACAATGAGCCTGTGTTGTTAGGAATTGTGTTGTTTTAGATAATTTTAAATAAATAGCTTCAACAAGCAGATAAAGTCATTTTTGAGTGTGTAGCTAGATGAAAAACTATAATTTAGCGTTGGTTTAAATTGATCATGATTCAAAATAAATATTTATTTTGGTCTAAATCTAAAATATTTATTGTGGTAAAAAAAAACATACATTTACACAAAGTAAAAATATTGTTTACTATACGCAGGAGGCAGCATGGTGACTCAGAGTCAATGATATGCAAAAGAAAGCCCCGCCCCCAACTCAATATTCCGTTGACATACTGGAATAAAATCCTCAGCAATGGGCAGTTCACGCAGACTTTAAAATGTGCATAAGTTGTTAACATTTTGAGAGCAGTATGGTGGCTCAGTGGTTAGCTCTGTCGCCTCACAGCTAGAAGGTTGTTGGTTTGAGTCCAGGGCATGTCAGTTGGCATTTCTGTGTGGAATTTGTATGTTCTCCCCATGTTCGAGTGGTTTCCTCCAGGTGCTCCGGTTTTTCCCACGTTCCATGCAGTATAGATGAATTAAATAAACTAAATTGGCTGTGGTGTATGTGTGTATGGGTGTTTCCCAGTAATAGGTTGCAGCTGGAAGGGCTGTATAAAACATATGCTGGATAAGTTGTCGGTTCATTACGCTGTGGTGACCCCTGATAAATAAAGGGACTTAGCTGAAGGAAAATGAATGAATGAATATTTGCATTTGCAGTGCATTTTCTATTTCTGTTTGCATTGTGAGGATTTGTAAAATGTGCTGTCAAACCAATGAAGAGGCTATCTTAGTTTGCTGCTGTTTTTCTAATTGTATGTGTTTTCTTAGGTTGCAGCGTGTGAAGCTCTCTCGGCCACCCTAGTAATCTCCATAAATACTTGACATTTGAAGTAGCAGCAGAGTGTAAATCACTGGTCCATTTGGCTGCATGGGAGTCAATGGAGAAGTCAGATGTGGAGCTGCAGGACCTCCTGATGTCATCAATGGGACGCACACATGTGAACACATTCCTGGAGGTTTTCCAGCTTGGACTAGGGAATGTGATCATTGCTGATTTTTTTCCAGTAATTTTGTTTGCTATTTGTGTTCCGCAATATACACTCTTGTGAAAAATAAACATGGTTTTGCTATAGTAACTATCAATAAAGTATGGCTCACTCTGTGGTTTCAAAACAAAAGAAGATGTTTTGAAACATTTTGTAAACCTGTAATCACTGATATCCAGGGCTAGATTAAGAACACATTGGGGCCTGGGGCTATAGCAAATACAAGGGCCCTCCTTTTATTTTTTTTTTACCTCACAAAACAAAAGTTTATATATAATTTAATCAGTTATAAATATAACTGATTTATTTTATCTTTGCCATGATGACAGTAAATAATATTTTACTAGATATTTTTCAAGACACTTTCTATCGAAAAAAAAAATAGCTTAAAGGGGCTAATAATTTTGACCTTAAAATGGTGTTTAAAAAATTAAAAACTGATTTTATTCTAGCTGAAATAAAACAAATAATACTTTATCTTAATATTATCAGACATACTGTGAAAATTTAATTGCTCTGTTAAACATAATTTAGGAAATATTTAAAAAAGAAAACAAAAATTCAAAGGGGCTAATAATTCTGCACTATATATATATATATATATATATATATATATATATATATATATATATATATATATATATATATATATATATATATATATATATATATATATATATATATATATATTGTCTTGTTGGAAAATTAGATTAAAATATCAATTAGTAAATTAATAATAACAATACTAATAATAACAACAACAATAACAACAACAATAACAACAATATATATATATAAATATATATATATATATATATATATATATATATATATATATATATATATATATATATATATATATATATATATATATATATATATATATATATATATTTATTTATATATATTTATTTATATATAATATATATATATATATTGTTGTTATTGTTGTTGTTATTATTGTTATTAAAGGACCCCCTTTTTCCATGGGTCTTAGGGCTTCAGCCCCACCTAGCCCTTATGTTAAACCGGCCCTGCTGATATCCATAGTAACAATAGCTTTTTACAGGAGTTATTGGTTATAGGTTTACATCCTTTTCCAACCTTACTGAAAAATCCAACCTGGTTGGTTGGCTGGTTTTAGCTGGTTGACCAGGCTGGTTTTAGAGGGGTTTTGGCCATTTCCAGGCTGGTTTCCAGCCATTTCCAGCCTGGTCTTAGCTGGTCAGGCTGGGAGATGACCAGCTAAAACCAGCTTGACCAGCCTAGCCAGGCTGGGAGTCCAGCCAAAACCAACTATGTCCAGGCTGGAAATGGCTGGAAACCAGCATGGATATGGCCAAATCCCCTCTAAAACCAGGCTGGTCAACCAGCTAAAATCAGCCAACCATCATAGGCTGGTTTAAGCTGGATTTTTCAGCAGGGAAAAGAAAGAAACTTGGTATCTATTTTAGGTGAAAGATCGCTTGTTTGAAGTGTGCAGTGGATATCACTGTCGCCTCACAGCAAGAAGGTCGCTGGTTTGAGCCTCAGCTGTGTCAGTTGGCGTTTCTGTGTGGAGTTTGCATGTTCTCCCCACGTTCCTGTGGGTTTCCTTTGGGTACTCTGGTTTCCCCCACAAGTTCAAAGGGTACAGGTGAATTGGGTGGGCTAAATTGTCCGTAGTGTATGTGTGTGAATGAGTGTGGATGTTTTCCCAGTGATGGGTTGCAGCTGAAAGGGCATTCGCCGCTTAAGACATGTGCTTCAAGTTGGCTGTTAATTCCGCTGTGACGACCCCAGGTTAATAAAGGGACTAAGCTGACAAGAAAATGAGTGAATGAGTATGAACAAACAATAAAATAAAAAGAGTGTTTGCAACCTCCTGAGGGTGTCCACCGAAGCAAAAGTGAACGGCTTCGAAAGTAAAGGATGAAAGTTGTCCTCCAGCCCCAGATGTCAGATCGCTCCGTTTTACTGACACTCTGTGTACCAACAGCGGTCCTTCCACCCACTGACTTTCTTTTTGTTTGCACTCAATTGTCCAGGATGAAACAGTTTTGTTCCCTGAAACGTCCCTTGAATCGCTCCTCCACCAAAGCAAATGAGATCTGAGGCTCCAGGTTGCACCGTTGAAAGGGGGCGGCCCTGCATTGTGAAGGCTGACAGGTGACCACTACAATCCAACAAAAGCTGGGTCATCACTGCGGCCAAATCCCTTTACTGATGCTCGTGTTCCCCTCTCACCACAATCTGTCAAAATTTAACTCGCCATTCAAGGGACTGGCAGCAGAAAATAGCTTTATAGGGACTACGCCAAGCAGAAGTAAGGATGCGCATACAGGCCGATGTCGTACACTACTATCACTCATCGCCTCCACGAACAAAGGGGGAAAGACGGCGACTATGTGCCAGAAAGAGGGGTTTTAATCTGTGACGAGATCTGCCCGTGAAGTGGAAACACTTAAACAACCGAGCTCAGCTAAAATTCTCCTCTTGTCATGTAAATGTACTTCAGCATGAAACGTCTTGCGCCGTCATGGTAGCGTCCTGCAGATAAAAGACATAATAACCCGAACAGAACAAAGCGTTTATGGTTAAACAGTAGAACATAAAAAAACAAGCCAACAGATAACACTGAGATAATAATTGTGAGCGAATTTCACGAAATATGAAAATTCTTTACCGTTTAACACAATCAGAACAATTCTCATTAGATTTCTGGGTGCTGTGAGCAAGTTTTGACTCTTCCAAAGCATAACAATGCCATACTATGTTTGCAGATATTTAAGAAACATGTCTTTGTTTTGGTCTCTTTAACTCGCCCAATGCCAGTTTAGCCAATTATATTTCAGCACCCCGGGTTGCCTTGCTGGAAATTTACATTTTTGATTCATTCAATCAGGAAGGGTCTCAAAGTATGTGTCCGCAACCGCAACGCGACCTCCGGTGGACAATAGCAGACTCCTAAATGAGATGCAGATTCAGAGTTCCACATGATGTTGTTATTAATCAGCAAATAATATAAATATTACAAACATAAACATTATGTAATGGCGATCTCCATTTCCATAGGGACTTGACGCGTAAAACCACAAACTTGCAATGCAACAGTTAACTTTTCGTTTGTCAAGAACAACAAAAATCAAAAAACAAACAAAATAACTATACACTTTACCATGCTTCCAAATAAATATGGTTTTGAAGAACGGTCAAAAGACAGTCTACCATCAAGCCCCTTCCTTCTTTCAAATCTTTTTTCCCTGTTGCTTACGCATACATATGACATATGGCATTATTTAACATATAAAACGTCATGTACATAATATAATATCTCTAAATAAGCATATTAAATACTGTATTAAATAGCAATAACTTTGTATCTCAATACAAATGATATAATATTATAGAAAAATATTACAAAAATAAAAAGACAAATCTCTATGTGCTCTTTATGGCTCTAACACAGGGGTGTCAAACTCAATTCCTGGAGGGCCGAAGCCCTGCACAGTTTAGTTCCAACCCTGCTCCAACACACTTACCTGTAGGTTTCAAACAAGCCTGAAGGACTTAATTAGTTTGATCAGGTGTGTTTAATTAGGGTTGGAACTAAACTGTGCAGAGCTGCGGCCCTTTTGGAACTGAGTTTGACACCAGTGCTCTAACACATTAGGTGAGCAGGTTACATTTTAACCCCGTGTCCAAACAACATGCTACGTTAAGAGATTTGCAGTGATAAGCAACTTAGCTGTTTCCATCAGATGAAACACGACAGAAGTTTAAATACAGCCAATCAGAGGCAAAGAATAGTGCACTCACTGCACTCCAACGAAATGGTAAGGTTTATAATCTAATTAATACATTTTAGATCTATTTAACATTATTAAATGTACATGCTGAATTACGGATATGTGTTAGCTTTGAGTCACAGTTCTAAAGTTTCAAACAGTTTATTTTATTTTCAAGGTCTGAGGTGAACTATCTGCTGCTGCTTTCAGTAGTATGGCAACAAATCTCATGTAAAATGGTATCCAAAGTCAAAATGGTATTAGCATTCAACACTGAATAAAGCACATGAGGTGTACCTGAGGTGATCATTGTCATATTTCTGTTGTCCAGCTGCAAGAAATAGAAGCTGTTTCTAAAATATAAATATCAGTTGTTGGTCAAGACAAAAACTCCTATCATGTGCCGTTGCTTTTCTTTAGAACATCACTTTTAGGCTCAACAGTCGAGAGGGGTCTGGATCATACCTGTCAACATTGGGATGTGAAAATAAGGGAAATGCCTACCATAATAAGGGATACCCTACCAAGACAGACACCTTTAGATGATATTATTATTAATTATGTGTATACGTCTGATCAAACACGCACCCAAAACCCAGACTTTTGCTTCACTTCAAATCGCGTGTACAGAATAAGTTTGGCAAATAGTGTCTATTTATCACTACGGAGCACGTCAGCTGACAGTTACGCACCGCTACTTGACTGTTTTGAGGATTGTATAGGAGGGACAACGGCACCTGTAATGAAAAGAAAGGGAATCCCGCTGTTTTTTTATATTTATTTCAAAGTGTTTTCATGCCTTAACAAAACGAAAGCACAGAACTGGCCAGGTCAGCCCCCTGGTGGTTCGGTGGTATGGGTTGTGTATAGTGAGGATTGGCTCTTTAATGTTAACTGCCACCCTTCAGAGAAAGACTGCAATTATGGGAGAAATACAAGAAAATACCTTTACAGGATGATAGCGGGATAGAACTGTAAAATACGGGAGAATCCCGGGAAAAACAGTAGGGTTGACAGATATGGTCTAGATGTAGACCGGCTGCAGATCAAATCTGGGCTGCATCCAATGCTTTTTAATGGGCTCACCTAAGCCCACCCCTAACCCTATACCCTTCACAGTGACGTCACTCACTCCACTGAGTGCATTGTGCCTGACATTGCATCACGGAGATACGAGCCAGCTTGCATTATCAAGGCTGCATCCATATACTATTGGGACAGTCAGGCACACTCCTGTTGGTGTCATCAATCTGGCAACCTGCACTTGCGTTTCTTTCAATAGTATCCTGATGCAGCCTTTATGATGCAAGCTGAGACTGCATCTCTCAGCAATGCAATGTCAGACACAATGCACTCAATGGAGTGAGTGACGTCACTGTGAAGGATAGGGTTAGCGGTGGGATTAGGTGAGTGCATTAAAAAGCATTGGATGCAACTCAGATTGCACTGCACCGAGTCTGCAGCCAGACCCCTCTCGTTTCTTTTGAACCAGGTGTGCAATACCTAATTCATACACTGGGTGTCAAACTTAAATACTGCACCTTTAAAAAGTCAAAAATCTTAAATAGGAGGGCAGCAACCATCATCTTTCAAGGGCCCTTATAGTTTCTAACTAAATATCATAGTTTTTTTATTAAAAAAAAAAAAAAAGAGTACTTTAAAGGTGTTTTTTAAAGAGTGCTTATTTTAAAATGTAGAAACACTCATACCTACTTTGAAGGGACCGAAAATGTTTTTGGATCATTTGAAAATCTTGATGGTGTTTTTGTGAAACACAGTGCTGATTTGGACAGCATCAGCATTTGTGTAAGAGTGAATCCATTTCCCAGACGTTGATAATACATTACTATATTTATTACGTAAATTTAGCATTTCAAGAGTTCACACTTAGCTGATGATTGATTATAAAACTTGTTTGGCATGCTGTCCCAGGAGAGAGTCCTGAGCTTATAAGATCCTTGGGCCTGGTGCTCCATCCTGTTTACAAAGGCGAAAGGGGAGTTTGAGCTCAGGTAGAATTCGAGAACTCCCTTGCTGTAGTAGCTAACAGTAGTAGCTAAAACTCCTCACAGAAACGTTGACTGGCTTGGTAAGAACTAGAACCAGTGACGTTCTTGCTATGAAGCAACAGTGCTAACCACTGGGCCACCGTGCCACCCATCTAGGAAAGGAGGAGGAGTAAGGGTGGAAGAAGGGATCTTTCAAAACGAAGATGGCTGTTATATGGAACTTTGGGTATTTATAGTGGCTTAGGAATCGTCTGATTGGTGAATCGTAAATTGAACGATGTGGGCCCGTTAAGTGTGGTCTGAAATAAATTAGTGTTAATTAGTATAGTCTTTTTAAATTAGTCACTTTCTAATAAACTTTTAAATTAAATACAATAAAGCTAATTTAATTACATGTGATTTAAAGAATAAAGACACGTGTATGAGTATAGCCCAGCAGACACACTTCATAAGATGCTAATATTAGGTTAGGTTTAGGCCGTCAGCGTCTAAGGACAATGTTATTTGGATGTTCAATAACAACGTAAAATGACGTTGATATTTTGTTGATTTTAGGTTGTGTTGGAAAGTGACCAAAATACAATGTCGAGCCAACATCTTAAACCAACGTCATATTGACGGCAATTACTGACATTTATTTCTTGTATAGCAACCAAAATCCAACATCTGATAGACGTCATTGTGGTAACGTCCACACAAAATCAAGCTGAAACATCATTAGACACTGATATTTGGTTGTTTTTTGGTTGCGTTGGAAAGTGACCTGACATGGATACTGATGACAGCCTGATGTTGGGTTCTGACGTCAACACGATTTTCATTTCCAAACCAAATGCAACATCCCATTGGGGTACAACATCAATCTGACATCATATTGATGTCCTGTGCCTGCTGGTAGTGTTTTCAGTGTCATTATGTTGGCTTGAGAAAGCCAACATGTTGTTATACTACTCTGTCCTTGAAAATGTGGTCAAAATGTGCCTTCTGCATTCAAGATTGTTGCTATATCTCCTCATGCCTATAAGACTTATCTTTTTTTAATAAAAAATGTTAAATATAAAATTTTTATAATCCGGGCATATAAAAAAATTATACAAGGCCCAAATTTGGCCAAAAGCTGTCCTCTGCGTAGATTTTGTTGCTATATCTTTAAGGTTTATCAGACTTATAGTTTTCCAATTAATAATTTTTAAGCATTATTTTTCTCAAAATATGGCAAGCCATTTTTGACTTAAACTCCATATTTTTACTGATATGGCAAGCCATCTTTGACTTAAACTCCATATTTTTACTGATATGGCAAGCCATTTTTGCATGTATCACTGTCACACTTATTATTGTATTTTTCAAAAAAATACGGCAAGCCATTTTTACATAATGTTCATTCCCTTAGTCCCTTTATTAATCAGGGGTCGCCACAATGGAATGAACCGCCAACTTATCCAGCATTTCTTTTACACAGCGAATGCCCTTCCAGCCGCAACCCAACACCAGGAATACATATTGTTCAAGTCCAGTTTTTGAAACTCATAAAGACTGTCATAGAAACTTCTGGGTTTATTTAGATCACTCATATTGCCAAGAAGCTTTGATGTATCATCACTAACCTGTCAAATGTCCCCATAGCAATAAAACAGTATAACCTAGCAACCATTTAAAAATAGCAATATCTCTACATCAGAACATCGTAGGGACCTGGGCATTGGCTTGTTTGACTCGTGCTAGCAAATGGGACTTCCTGTGTACTATGCATGGTAACAATGATAATGGAAGCCATTTGCTAATAACGAGTAGCTACATGCTATGAATGATTATCTAATTGCAATAACATATGCTAGAAATGCCTACTAAGTATTAGCATTTGATCAAATGTACACGAGCATTGCCATTTAGCAACTGCTTAGCAACCACCTAACAATGCCATAAACGTTTTAGCAACTGCCTAGCAACCACTTAGCAACCGCCTCCATGCTTCCTGCCAACTGCCATTCCTAGTCCTCGCGCAGTCACGTTGGCTTTCTCAAGCCAACATCAAAGTTTATCAATGAACTTTAGGTTCTAGTTTTATTTTGTTTCCTGCACTGTGAGGGATTTCTAATCAATAGCCAAGTGAGTGATACAGCAAATATGACATGTTTCGCTCTTCTGACCCCTATAATCAATCGCTTAACATACTCTATTAATCTTTTAATGAAAAAATCATAGAAAGTCTGTTGTAGAGTTTTTATGCTGTTGAAGGGAATAGGAATAAAAAAACACACTTAAAAATGATGTTTGATCTGTGATCAGACTACTTTAAATGAGCAGAAACAACACAATTCCTGATTTTAAGGCGGGACAGCTAATTATTTTATGTCCAATCCACTTTAATTTGTAAAACCTAATAAGTTAATTCCTTCATGTTATCCTAACACAGATCAATTGTGTGAAACCCAGCATAAATAAGAGCAAGATAAACTTTAATGTCATGAACGTTGCCAGTTCCACACACCAACATACCAATTAAACATTGTGATGACTTGTGAAACTTGCTTCATCTGAAATATGAAAAGGGTGACTGCATCACATTCTTTGTACTTGACTGAACAGGTCAAACCGAAACAAAATATGAAACTGAATGGCTTGCACATCCTGCAACCGTATTTACATTTTAAGCTGAGACTATTAAGAATATTCTGAACATTGTTCTTAGTTTAAAAAAAGAAAGTCTGTAGTATTTTGCTCATAAATCACACCCTGAACACATTGTTGAATGCACACAACTGAAAAAGATCTAATAGAAGATATTTGCCGCAGGCTACTGAGCAGTGCGTCAGGCCTACGCTGAATGAAGAAACAAAAGAACTGCTTTAGGCCTGTCTCCTGATATTTTCCAACTCAGCGAAATCCCATTGTGCGCGTGAAAAAAGTTAAGTTAAAAGCTTAGCGTGGTATGTGAAAGCAACTGTCCAACAGTTGGGTAATACCAGTGAATACTTTACACTGTATCCTCCCTGAACCCACAACCAAAGACTCGACAAGTCCTACAGAGCTTAGAGTTGTTGGTTTAAAGGAAATATCAGACACAGATTCAGTACTTTCTGTATAGAAACAAGTTATTAAACCTTTGTATTCATTATATGTACCGAAAAAATGGATAAATAGTCATTTAACTCCCTTAAATATATTAAATTGATAAAAAAGAAAGCTCTGTTCATTTATTTTATATTAAGATGGAGCGTGGAGTTCGCATGTTCTCCCTGTGTTGGCGTGGGTTTCCTCCACAGTCCAAAGACATGTGCTGTAGGTGAATTGGGTGAGCTAAATTGTCAGTAGTGTATAAATGAGTGCGTGTGAATGAGTGTGTATGGGTGTTTCCCAATATTGGGTTGCAGCTAGAAGTGCATCCACTGCATTAAACATATGCTGGAATAGTTGGTGGTTCATTCCGCTGTGGCGACCTCTGAAATAGACACTAAGCTGAAGGAAAATGAATGAATGAGTGTTAAGGGAGTGTTCCTGTTCTACATTCGCTCTCTATTTATATATGTCACGTAATGAGCTTGGCTACAGCTTTGACACAAAATGTTCCACCAAAACAGAAACTTCAAGCAAACCATTTGCAAAAAAAAAAAAAAAAAAGTGGTTTTGATGTTTTTGTCCCTCTTGCATCCCAAAAATATCCCGCCATCAAGATCAAGGCTGTAATTTGTGATTACCGGGCGTGTCTTTGTCTCACTTTGTGAGCAAGAAAGAAAAAAACAATACATTTGTCAGACATTAATGAACTCAAAGCATTAATTAACTGACCAGTTTCATGAAGTTTCATACAGGATTTATTTGGAAAAATATTAAGGTGATTTTTTTTTCATTGGACAACAGTCATAAAAACAACTCCTGTAAGTTTTACCAGCACGTTTAAATACATTTACAGAGAACAGTCACGTCGACCCGAAGTGCCTTATTTACAATAGACATATCTGCGAAATGAAAAAAAGATTTTAAATTATATCAAACTTCACACACACACACACAAAGTAAACCACAAACACGTCGATCACAAATAACATTTAAATAAAGAAAACACAAGCTTTCCGAAAATAAAACAACGAATCAGTTACAAACATCATTGATGGCAGTGTTCTTCCTCTCGCGATCCAAGGATCCGAGAACTTCCAGATGCACACTGCAGTCAGTGCATATGCATACACAGTATTCGATTCAATTGTGTGTTAAATACAATAAAAATACAACCCATCATAGTGCAATGAGGTAAAAAAAACCGTCCCTACAGGAAGTGCAAGCAAGTCCATTTGGCACGTTCCTGGGAAACAAACTTTGAGAGTCCGAGCCAGTATGGCCCAACGTCCTTTCCTGCAGTCACTGTGTTTACTTCAGTTGAGAACCAGCTCATTCTGAATATCACCTTCAACATTAGTTTCACAGCAGCAGTCACGTGAAGGGAACCTTCCCTCTGGTTTGAGCAGCATTACTGGAGTAAAACCTCCTGTAGAACAAGATGAGCTACAGCTCTGTTGTGGCGTTACACCTGAAACGAGGAAACAAAACGTTAGTTTAGCATTCAGATATCTAAATTTGCCACATTTCATGGTTACAAGTAGAAGGAAAGGTTTTGGACTTACCTCGGTTGCAATAATACATTCATCTTTCTCCTCTGATAAAACAAAGACTGACTGGTACTTTGTGTCCTTGCACAAAGATTCTGTTCGTTTCCTCTCTGAGGAGTCACTGAAAACGAAAAGAGGCAACTTTAGTACTGCTTACATCGACAAATGGATCTGCGCTAGCCAAAATTCACACTCATTTACCTTTTTAAATGATTTCTGTGCTTCTCCTCTGAGTCGGAATCGAGAGGCTCGCATTTTGTGGCTTCGCTCCTCTCAGAATCCTCTTTCCCCAAGTCCTCCTGCTTCAGCTCATGAACAAGATTGTAATCCACTAGCGAGTATCGCGATTTGAATCCGTTTTTGTCGCCGTCGCTCTGAAAGTCCACTTTCTTGTTGATGTTTTTCACTTGCGTGGCTCCGATGATGCTTACGGACAAGTCCTTCTCTCGGCTGCGGTTGTTGGTCAGGTTGTTCATGGTCTCGATTTCACTATGGCTATCGATTTGCTGGCTCCTCTGCTGCAGCTTGAGACGGACGTAAATGACAAAGACTGAGCCGCCGATCAGCACTAAAAGCACTAAAATAATCCCAGCGCAAACCGCCGTCCATGGAAAACCACCGTCGTCTTCTTCGTAAGAGTATCTCTTGTCGGCTCCCTCAACGATGGCTTGTCCTTGTGGGTTTTCAGGGAGTAAGAACTGACAGTTGCGTCCTCCATAACCTGGGATGCAAGCGCACACATATCGACCGTCCATTTCATGACAAGTGGCACCGTTGTGGCAAGGGTTGTGGAGGCACTTGTTGACCGCAGAGGTGCAGTTCTTGCCGGTGTATCCAGGCGGGCAGGTGCAAGTGTAGTCGCTGAGTCCGTCTTGGCAAGTGCCGCCATTCTGGCAGGGATAGGTGGCACACTCGTCGATGTTGTCTTCGCAGTGCGTTCCTGTGAATCCCTCAGGACACTGGCAAAGATAGGAGTCCACAAGATCGAGACACTGAGCATCTGCGGATGAAGAAAGACAGAAGACATGAGATGATTGGTTTAAACACACTCTCATCTGCATTTCAGGCATTAAAGAGATAGTTCCCCCAAAAATGAAACCACAAAGGTTTGAGTTTTGTTCTGTTGATATTCTGAAGGATGTTGAAAACCACTGACATCCCTAGTAGGACAAACAAATACTTCAACAGAACAACAACAACCAAAAAAATTGAGTAAATGATTGTAGAAGTTTCATTTTTTTGGGTAAACTATCAATGTACAAAGGAAGCATTCAATGTACCATTCGAGCAAGGGTTGGAGCTGCAGTGATCGATCTTCTTCTCACAGTTGAATCCAGCATAACCCATCGGGCACTGGCAGAAATATCCTCCCTCTGGGTTGTCAGCACAGTGTCCACCATTGAAGCAGGGGCCGTCGGCACAAGTCATGGCACTCAGCTCGCAGTTTCTTCCGTAGAAACCAGGAGGACAAGTGCAGCTGTAGGTGTTTTCAAGATCCTGCCAAATCCAATGAACGAGCGAGTTAGGACATTAATAATAAAGTCAACTCATACGACACCTAAATTGCTTATCATATTTATAAAACAGAACAAAAACTTACAGTGCAACTTCCTCCATTTCTGCACGGGCTGCCGGAGCATTCGTTGACCTCAATCTCACAGCTGTCCCCGGTGAAGCCAGGTCTGCATGAGCAGGTGTAGCTTCCCTGGCCTGTGTTGGTGCAAGTGGCTCCATTCTGGCACGGTTTGTGATGTGTGCAGTAATTGAGATCTGCAAACAAAATAAAACATGTAGTTTAGTCAGCTAGAGTCAATGGGCACCTTTGAACCAACAACTTGATCAACTGCTCGGTTTACGACGCTCACCTTGGTTACAGAAGAGACCTCCCCAACCCTCTTGGCAGTTGCATTGCCAGGGCTGTTGGCAGGTGCCATGCAAGCAGCCTGGGTAGCGAATGCAGTCGTCACAGTACTTTCCACTAAATCCTACTCTGCATCTGAAAACATCAGAGAGGACCCGTAAGTAACTTTCAAAGTGAAGAAAGTTGAAACATTTTGTTAGAGGGATAGTTTACTGGAAACATTCTGTCATCATTTTCTTATTGTTCACTTGCCACAAACCTTTGCTATTCAACAACACTAAAGAAGATTCATTCATTCATTTTCCTTCGGCTAAATCCCCTATTTATCAGAGGTCACCACAGCAGAATGAACTGCCAACTATTCCAACATATGTTTTACGCAGTGGATGCATAAACCCAATACCAGCCACAACCAAGTACTGGGAAAACTAAAAATATTTTGATTTTTGATTTTTTTTAATGATTTTTCATAATGTATATATAATTATTAACCCCCCTTTATATATTTTTTTCTCTTTTAAATATTTCCGAAGTTATGTTTAGCAACGAAATTTTCACAGTATGTCTGAAAATATTTTTTCTTCTGGAGAAAGTCTTATTTGTTTTATTTCCGCTAGAATAAAAGCAGTATTAAATTTTTTTAAATCCATTTTAAGGTCAAAATCATTAGCCCCTTTACGCTATTTTTTAATAGTCTACAGAACAAACCATTGTTATACAATAACTTTCCTAATTACTCTAACCTGCCTAGCTAACCTAATTAATCTAGTTAAGCCTTTGAAAGTCACTTTAAGCTGTATAGAAGTGTCTTGAAAAATATCTAGAAAAAATTGTATTTACTGTCATCATGGCAAACATAAAAGAAATCAGTTATCAAAACTATTATGTTTAGAAATGTGCTAAAGAAATCTTCCCTCCGTTAAACAGAAATTGGGTTGAAAAGTAAACAGGGAGGCTAATAATTCAGGGCGGCTAATAATTCTGACTTCAACTGTATGTATATATCCAGAGTTACAGATCATTTCTATAAATATATATGTATATTTGTGTTCAACAGAAAAAGGAAACTCATAAAGGTATGGAACCACTTAAGGGTGATAAAATGGTAGGAAAAGTGTAATTGTGTGGTGATCTATCCTCTTAAGAGCGTTAAAAATCTCCATCACTTACTTGCATTCACCGGGTTTGTCGCAAAAGCCATGGTCTTCATCACACCCCGGAAGACAGATTGCTGTAAAGAGAAATATGATTTTATTGTCACCAGTTCTTTTCGGACAGACTCAATTATTATTACGCCACAGTATTAAACAAGCTGCTCACTTGTACATTGTGGGCAGCAAGCAAAAAATAAGTAAAATGTTCTCCTCACTACTATTGGAAGGACACTCTGGTTAACACAGTTGCACTCATACAAAAGCTTCCCAAACAAAAGCCCCTTTTTTCCTCTAACTGTGGGTCAGAAGTCCCCTTTTTCACTCTGTTCATCCAACCCCCTCCCCATAACGTCCCAGAGTCGCGCAGATAAGGGTGGACAGCTGGTGTACATGGTGCCAGTGCAGGACAGCTGCTCTATTGTCTACCTTCACTCTGCAGCTGCCCCCTTCCAACAATACCTCACCGCTCTGAGCCAATCAGCGCCGAGCGCACTGCCAAGTAACCAATCAGGCGTTACATTTAATCTATGGCACGCGTGCCATTATTTGGCCAACGTCCCTCATTTGAATCACACAAACGCCTGTTGCAACCATAGCGACGAAGTTTGTTGTTGTTTTTCTCGCGAAATGCCAAAACAAGCTCACTTTTACACACAAAATACAGGTGATGTATATAATTCACACTTACGTTCTGTGCAGTACTGTCCTTTCCATCCGGAGTTGCAGATAATTTCTCCGCGCTCTCCGCAGGTGAAGTGGCCGAAAGTATCATCGCGCGGACGGCAGAAGACCGAGCAGCCCTCGCCGTAGTAATGCTCATCACAAACGAATCTGTATGAGTACTTCAGCTCTGTCCTCCCACCAACCTG
Source organism: Danio rerio (assembly GCF_052040795.2). NCBI lineage: Eukaryota > Metazoa > Chordata > Actinopteri > Cypriniformes > Danionidae > Danio > Danio rerio. The sequence goes on from NC_141033.1 coordinate 6,106,663, forward strand.
TAGATCTTGGGACCATTCCTCGCCTACTGTTAGATGCCTCTGGGTGGTCATGCGACTGATCAGACGGTCTGGGTTTTCTGTGAACGGTTTGACGTTAGAGTTACATCACTGCATCATAAGAATAAGCTGGTCTGAATTGCACTCCCATTTAACGTTACCTGTAGACAGGTCATCAGTGGAGTCGGTGTGCAGCGCTTCAATAATCAGCGAAAATGTTCCCTGGAACACAAACAAACACACACAAGATGTTTTTGAAAACCGAATCGATAGATTTAAAACTGCATTCCTCCACACTCCCATGCTGTTTTACATATAACGGAAGATGTGAATGGCTTGAGGTGTGATCGCACTGGGGATTCAAGCTTCATTTCTCCCATTTCACACTTACTTCTTGCAGTAAAATGAAAGGTTTCGGAATTTCACACTGAGCCGACAATTATGTTCCAACCCAGGGGATGTGACTTTTCCCACCCCAGTAACACCGCTAAAGCGACTAAATACCCACATCCTGACTCCTTATGAGTCATTATTGTAGCTTTTATATGCTTAAACCCTCGTCTAAATTTATATAATTATCTACATACAATATAATGTCTAAAATAATTAAATAAATAACGGTACTCACTGGCCATGTGAACCCAAACGCGAAAGGAATGGGGTTGGTGAACGAGCTGTCAGGGAAGCTTTCGGGAACTTGGAAGGAGTTTGATCCGAGCACCGGGGTAACTGCGCCACCGTAGGTGCACGGAGGATCTGGAGATACGTTGGCTTGGTAATGTTTCAGGCAAATCCTAAAAAAAGTTTTGCATTCACACTGAAGACCCTCTGCCGCGGATCCCTTGCAGCAGTTTGCGTTGCCTGTCACTCCTTTCTTGTTCAGAAACTCCTGCAACTTTAGCTCAAAAACCCCTGAACAAAACCCCTGAGGAAATAAAACGCACACACTTAATTCACGAAAAGTTACCATCATAAGGCAGACATCTGAAGTGAGATCATTGCAAAGGAAATCAGATGCTGGCTTTAATTACCTGGCTTATCATGACACAAAGCAAAACAGCTATCATTAGTCGTCCCATGGCGGAGAGGATCTGATCTGTTGTGAAACTTCCACGGGCCAGGCAATTGTGTGAGACCGTGTCTCAATAAATCATTGAGACTCGTCGTTCTCCGCTCAGTGGGAGGCAGCTCGGGTTGATGCTCTGTTGTGTTCAGTTTATCTGCTCATGCAAGCCCATCAAAGTCCCCCCTTGGAAAATAAATCAGCAATTAAATCCCAAATACGAATGTAGAAGGAGGAAACCCCGATGCGCAAAAGGGAGACGATTGGGAAATCCCTCACAAGTCGAGTACTCCAAGTTGTCAAAAAAGTTAGCAGTCCACTTTCGGGTAGTTTAGGAAGCCGGAAAAATGACAAAACCCCAAGCACAGGGTTATTTATGCGCTTATTTTCCGTTTCAAAAGTTCATGTGGAGATGATCCAAACTACTGATCCAAACTTTCATCCCGTACTCTTGTTTCCATGTGAGAGACTGACTGGATTGTGCGTGTTTAATGTCCAAGTCCTCCTGCAGCCGGTTATATACAGGCAGCGCCTGCTAGGGTAATGAGATGCAAATGAGCTACTCCCCAATCTGGCTCTGCTTGTCACAAAGGGACACTTTTCAATCTACACCACCCCCAACCCCCCAAGAAAAAAAAAATCGGCAAATGGTCACTGAGCTGTAAAATGTGCAACTCCTTGCCACTGGGAGAGAGTGGGAGAGAGGGAGAGAGAGAGAGAGAAAAAAAAATCTAATTTACATACAGGAAAATAAGCAACCTTGAGAATCCTGTACATCCCACTCTGACATAAAACCACAAATTACATCACACATTGCAGGAATGTCGCATTCCTGATAACGGGACAACAGTGAAGCAGGGATTGAGGAGATTCAAAGCTGTTCAATGCAGTTTGATTAAGTAAAAGTTTTTTTTCTTTTAGCATAGGTTTGATAAAATATTGTTGCTTACGTTTGTCATTCCAAACTATTAATAAATCAGCTTTAAACTAATGAAAAGGCTAGTAGCCTACAGTAAAATGTGATTTTAATTACACAATAGGAGGCACATCATGTAATAATAAATAATATCTCATAGTAATAGCATAGTTCTTGTTGATTAATCAAACATTTACACATAAACCAGAGTTTGTTGTTAAAAACAATACGAACAACTAAACAATTTTTGAAAACTTTTCAATGCAATACATTTTAGATTCTATTAGTGACCGGAATTTTGTTGAACAGAGAAACTTTTGCTGAAAGGAAAATTCGAAATCAGGAAGAATAAAATGTTGTATAATAATAAACAAATACCATTAAAGAACCAAAACATTGCTAGACCTTCACATTGTTTGGGTAAACTAAACACGTAGCCTAATTATTACTTATTTATTTAAACAACAATGTATTTTAGTGAGTTTTGACGACTATAAGTTTGAAGTTTTCATCTCTAAACTGGATAGTAAACATCGAGCTGGTGTGTGTCGTTCGCGTGGCTGTCATTAAGGCACTTTGTTATTGTGTGCGGGGAGAATAAGTTTTTTTTTTTCTCTCTGTGCTCTCAGCTGTATGGTAATTCACACAGCACCTGCTCCCCTCACAATGTCGCGGGGAGAAAGAGCTCCCCTCTCCACACGTCATCCCTCACAAAAGTACCTAGCAGCTTCTGTTGTTTTGGTGTTTTATCAATTATTTCGCGTTTGATTCGACGAGGAAGTTTTCTTTTAATCGTTCATATTGTCAAATGAGTCGAGCTCTGGTCTCGTGAGCGTTTGTTTGTGTGCGCGCGCGAGGGTGGTCTTCATTAGCGCGTTAATTAAAGCGCTCGGTCCAGAGGAATGCGACAATATCGTTGACACAGTTAAGCTGAAGACTTTTAGCACTTTATTCACAATATTTTCTGAAAGAGCACGCGTATTTTAGTTTGTTCATTGGTATTATTATTATTTTATCGAAAGCGTCATGCGACGCGACAGGTGTCATTGCATCACATTCAAGAGTTAGTATTTGAAACGCAGGCCATAAATAAGCGCCACACAGCTATCATCACACTTTCGCCCACAATTCTTTCGGCCTGACGTTGCACACATTTCCCGATTAGCCCAGCAAAGCGTCAATGAAAACCTTAAGATTTATGCCCACTTCGCGTATTCTTTGCGCGCATAATTTATGCCACGCGATTCTGTCCTGGTTAAATCAAGCAGAAAGCTCCTTTCTCGCATTCCTCCTCTTTTTCTGAAGGTGGACTATGGGGAGACTGTTTAACTTAAGTGTTTCTATAGGGGGCTGTTGTACTTTAACTCCTGCCCACCAGTAGCTGCGACGAACAAAGCCGGGACTCGAGCTCTGACTCTTCATCTTTCTTTGCGCTTTAATTTTCATTGATTCTGAATACAAGGGGAGCCCTCGGGGACTCTCTCTGAAGACGCGGACAGCCCCCCTCCCCTCCCAAGCCAACCATCTGCTCCCAACCAAATGGCGTTTTTTCACATCACCGCTGCATGTCTCTACAGCCTCTCTGGGCAGCGCGAGCGCACGCAGGCTTCCTCCAAATGAGGCTGGAAAGCATGCAAAAGAACGCCGCTGACCGGCCATATGGTTAGGGAAGCTGCAGTAAGTGGCCGTGGGAACGCAACGACCGCACTAACGGCTCGTGGTGGGAGAGTGTCTGCGAAAATCCGCCAAATTAAGTAGAGCGCAAACTGAAAAGAGGACGCAGAACGCGCGCAATGCCTCTGCACGTGCAACAGGAGACGCGCTGGCGATGAAAGTGCTTCATGCATGTGAATGCGCTTTAAGGTCATTTTGTGTCCAGGAAGAGGACAATATACCAAAGTAACAGTAGGTTCCCAAATCATGACGCAGCAGCTGATTAAAATAACAAAGGACGTGTCGCGTGGCTCGGGTGGCGCACTCATTATGAAAAAAAAAGCAACAACAAGTGAGCAGAGACAAGAACGCAGAGTTGCATTCGCTCTGAAAAGTTACTCACAAAGAACTTTGATCAAACTAATCTGCAGTATAGGTGAAGGGAAGCTCGTGCGTTTGGAGCGCGCGTGCGTGCGTGCGTGTGAGCAGGAGGGGTGGATTCTTCGACAGGCTTGAGGACTGTCGCGTGCCATCGTCCTTTAGGGAACATCTGCCCCTTTCCCTGGGGCGGTTTTGTTTATGTGAGAAACTTTGGTCCACAAGGGAAGAAAAATCAATAGTTCACCGGCCCGAGTGTTGATGCTGGAGACGCGGAATTCCTGCGTCTGCCAAATGTGTCCGCACATCTGTTATTTCTGTTATGCACGTATGATTGATAGCATACATGTAGAGATACATTGAGACATATTGTTACTGGAGTTTGGTTTATTTAGGCTACAGTTTGTGAAACTATGGGGCTGACTTTAATCAGGATTGTCGAACTAAAAGAGATAATTTCATTCATTCATTCATTCACTCATTCATTCATTCATTCATTCATTCATTCACTCATTCATTCATTCATTCATTCATCCAGTCATTCATTCAGTCATTCATTTATTCATTCATTCATTCATTTTCTTTTCAGCTTAGTACCTTTTTTAATCTGGGCCGCAGCGGAATGAATCGCCAATTTATGCAGCCTGTGTTTTACGCAGCGGGTGCCCTTCCTGCTGCAACTCACTAGTGGTAAACCAGATAAATTAGTGCTCAAATATTATTTTATCCATATTATTAATTATATATGATGTCCATTCGTTACCCACTCCCTGACATTTTGTTTGTATAATTTCTCTTTTGGAAATTATAGCATATAGAAAACCTAAAGGAGAGATACAGTGCTCAGCATATACACAGTACAGTGTTGTCCCAACACAAAGTGATTAAGTTAATTTAACACTTTTAACAAATTTATGTGAATTGAACATAAAAAAAATAAGTTGTCTCTATAAAATCTGAAGAATCGTGTTGTTTCAGCTCATTTTAAATAAGTAGTTGAGTGTATGAGTACACCCTTTTACAAACCTGTAATTTAAATTAATATTTTCTGTAGGAAGCTTAACAATATTATATTTGTGCATATACATTAGATTAGCACTGAAGCCAAATCTGGAGCTAATCTGTCAAAATAACCCATGATAACATTCCAAAATTAGTACATCCAAATGTTTATGTTAGGGAAAAATATTTAACAAAAATTTTAAAAAGAGCAAAATTCAAGAATTTTTTTTTTTTAATTTAGTGAAAATTTTGTAGGTTGTAATTTTGTTTTCCAGTATTTTGCTTGAATTGAAACATATTATATTTATTTCTAAAGATATTTGGTGAATAAAATAATTATTTTAATAATTACATCTATTCAATAAATCTGTTTTGTTCAAATGTATCAAAATACTTTGCCTATATTCACTGATAATTTAATAAAAACATTTGCAAAATGTGCTGTACTCAATTATGCTAATCATTGTATTATAAGATAGTATGCTACAATTATTCATATAATCATACATCGCAACATAAAAAACATCATCAATATTTTATTAATGAAATTTTAAATTATCTTATTTACCATTAATTTGACTTTTTATCTAAAAGATTACAATTTATCTAGCCTATTAATTTTTTTTTTATCTAAAACAAAATATTTTCTGTCAAATTTATCACTGACAAAGTATTTGGTGAGTCATAAAAGATTTCTAATCTATTTTTAGCTTTCATATTTGCAATTATCATTCAATCATTTGGTTTTTTTTTTCGGCTTAGTCTATTTATTCATCAGGGGTCGCCACAGCGGAATGAACCGCCAACTTATCCTGCATTTGTTTAACACAGCGGATGCCCCCATCTCTGGGAAATTACTCAGGACAGTGTTAACTAAAAAAATTGCATGCATTTTACAATCTCTTATCTTGTCAAAATGATAAACATTTAGCAACTTTTCGTTTTCCGTTGGTCTTAGTATTTGTAATCATAGAACAATTCAGCTTTATATAGCAAAACTATCAAAATTATTATTATTATTATTATTATTGATCGTGATGCTAATGGTCTAATCCAATTCAATGATTTATGCTAAGCTAAGCTAAAATTCAGCTCATCCAGACCCAGAAATCAGTTGAATGGATTTAAAAATAATAAAAGTCAACTGATTAATCTAGGGGACTTTTTATTGCAATCTGCGGATGCCCTTCCAGCCACAACCCAGCACTGGGAAACACCCACACACTCTTGCATTCACACCCAAACATACACTATGGCCAGCTTAGCTTATTTACTTCACCTATAGCGCATGTCTTTGGGCTGTGGGGGAAACCGGAGCACCCGGAGCAAACAGAAATACCTACTGACTCAGTCGGGGCTCGAACCAGCGACCTTCTTGCCCACTACGTCACCGAGTCGCCCATATTTACAATTATTATGCTAGAAATGCTGATTGGCTGCTGATGAGAACGACGCGCCGGAACAGGAAGTAAACGCAACATTGTAAACACCAGCGGTATTTCAGTTAGACATGCAGCTTTCAGCATGAGAGCATCTCACGCCAATTACCTGTAGTATTCTAGTCAGGTTATTCCTGCAACATCAAACTGTGAGTCAGTTTTTGTTTATTTAGCAGCACGGAGGGAATTATCAGTGACATAATAAGTGATAAAGGACAGCAGTTGTCCATGTCCGTACTATAGCAGCGGCGCACGTTAGTCAGCATTCACTCTCATCTGATCACAGTATAAAGGAGTAAGAATAATGTTCTAAGAAGTGAGAAACAGACAAACAATATATTCATTTTCTTCGTTTTCTGAAATTCAGGTAGATAAGAAGGTCGTTGTATGAGGATATATTTAATGAATGTTTTAAAACATAAGCCAGACTTCAAATATATAAACATGTCATACGCGTGTTAAATACACGAGCTGCTTGTGTTGTTAATTAGATGTTGCTTACTAATAAAATAACTAAAATGTAACAAGAGGAACTTAACATTTCTGTAGTGCTTTAGGTAAAAAACAGTTATGATTTGACATTATAGTGAAATTAACGTTACCCTTTGAATGAAGACTTCTTGAATTTTTTTTGCACAAATGGTCAAAGGTTCAGAAAAATATTAAATACACGTGTTTTATTATTTTGCACTTTGTATTCATTAAAGTATGTTGTGTAGTAAAATATATTACCCCAGAAAAATATTAACGAAAAAAGGTCAATGTTAAATGTTTAATGTAATATATATATATATATATATATATATATATATATATATATATATATATATATATATATATATATATATATATATAATATACATATAACATTTCTATAGTGCTTTTTATATACTTTTTTATATATATAACGTTTCCAAAGACAGACTAGTAAAGTACTCTAGGCGTAGATGGTATCTATCTATCTATCTATCTATCTATCTATCTATCTATCTATCTATCTATCTATCTATCTATCTATCTATCTATCTATCTATCATCTGTCTGTCTCCTGTCTGTCTGTCTGGCTGGCTGGCTGGTTGTCTGGCTGTCTGTCTGTCTGTCTGTCTGAATGTCTATCTATCTTTCAACTTTGTATTCACAGTTGTTTTTGATTAAATAAATGAAGTCTTCTAGATTATTTATTTATTTGTTAATTTATTACTGTTTCTAATTTTTCATTTATGATCTGGACATATATTTGTATTTGTTTGATAAAAAATATAAATAACCTTTATTTAATTAAAACAGTGAAGTTTATATAAAGTGTCCAGTATTATATTTGGTTGTAATATTCATGTATATTGCATATTTATTTATTCATGCATATTTATAAAACTTAACCAACGTAACGTTTAAAGCAATGATAGTTTTAATATTCATATTTTATGTGTACTATTATGGCATGCAATTGCATCAAATAATGGCACAAAGCTATTTTTAAAACATTGATAAATGTGCATTGCGATAATCGTAATTAATAATCTCTATTACAAGTTCAGTGGAACAATTCCAATCATTTAGTCATAAATGTGAAACATTAATAAATGTATTAAACGGTTATTTTATTTCTCTGAAAATGTATACTTTTTGTCAAAATCAGATTTATAACCCTTGTGTGCTATTGGGGATGTTTTCATCCACTCATCAGTGATTTTGAGTCTTAATTTGGCCACAACTTTCCCTGAGTTTTAGCTTATGAAATATATAAATTAATACATATTTTTGTCAAACTGCAAACACACACTGGGAGAAAAAATGACTTCCCTTTCATTTTGTTTATGGCTGTTTTTGCCCCATTGACTTCTATTATAAGACATTTTTGGATTGCAAACCCATGTCACCATATAATCATGCATTCTTGACTTTTGGTGGCTTTTTATCTGTTGGGAAGAGGTAAAAATAGTGATTTTTACTGTTGATCATCAGTTGCATTCCCCCCAAAAAGTCACTAAAGCACGAGTCATCTCAGACTGGTTTCTTGAACATGAGAATGAGTTCACTGTACTCAGATGGCCTCCACAGTCACCAGATCTCAATCCAGTAGAGCGGCTTTGGGATGTCGTGGAATGGGAGATTCGCATCATAGATGTGCAGCCGACAAATCTGCAGCAACTACGTGATGCTATCATGTCAATATGGACCAAAATCTCTGAGGATTATTTTAAGTACCTTGTTAAATCTATGCCATGAAAGATTAAGGCAGCTCTGAAGTCAAAGGGGGGTCCAACCTGATACTAGTAAGGTGTACCTAATAAAGTGGCCAGTAAGAGATGTCATGGCTTTGCAATCAATAAATGTCATTATAATGGAAGTCAATGGGGTAAAAACAGCCACCAACATGTTGGAAAGGTAGTAAATTTAAACAATACAAACAATATGTATATCTGTATATGATTATCATGTCATCATTTGACAAATTAAAGATCTACAAAGTATTCACATATGCGCTTTTATGTTGTATTCTAGGTTTGTGACATTCAGATTGAGCTGACGATGGGTGTGAAGGGCTTACAGTATTTCATGGAGGTGTGTTGCCCAGACTCCTGTGTGCCAGTGGACCTCAAACAAATGGCGGGAAATCACCTCGAAGCCCATCCGGACAGCACTGCCTCTTTAGTAGTGGACGCCATGGCCTGTTTAAGATATTGGTATCGCTGTCCGGCCTGGGTCCACGGAGGCCAGTGGAAAGAATACATCAACATCCTTCAAGAATTCATCAACGCGTTCACAGCAGCAGGAATACGATTAATCTTCTTCTTCGATGGAACCGTCGAAGAGCGAAAGCGCTCAGAATGGATAAAGAGGCGTTTGAGAGTCAACCAAGACATCGCCAAAGTATTCCAGCACATTAAGACACACAATCAACAACCAAACAGCAGAAACCTCTTCTGTCTTCCTTCAGGACTTGCAACGTTCTCAAGATTTGCTTTAAAAAGTCTCGGTCAGGAGACTTTCTGCTCGGTTCGTGAAGGAGATTACGAGGTCGCGGATTATGCTCTGTCTCACAACTGCATGGGGATTCTCGGTCAGGATACAGATTTCGTCATCTATAACACTGTGCCGTATTTGTCCATCAGTAAACTGCATTTAAACAGCATGACCACTGTGCTGTTCTCCAGAGAAAAGCTGTGCCGGGTTTTGCAGCTTCACGTTCATGATCTCCCACTGTTATCTTGTCTTTTGGGTAATGACGTCGTTCATGAGCAGCAAATGCAGCGGCTTCGTAACATCGCTTTGGATTCGTATCGGATGAAATGTAAGGAGGTTCAAGGAGACAGGGTGTACGCTGCCGCAGAGTTTATTAACCTTCATAAGCCCAGCTGTGAGGGAACGGTTGGTTTGTCTCAGCTTTCTTTGGTTAAGGCTGAGGAAGAAGCTCTGGAAAGAGGAATATGCATGTATTTGCTTCCAGGGCAAACGTCTCCATGGGTAAAGCGAAGTGTTTGGTCTTCTGAGCCCACGTGTGCAATGAGAGAGTTCGTGGCTGGTGATATTTTAGAGGTAAAAAGGGAAAACGCTCGGTGGGGTTGATGACGAACAAATGTGGAATTCAAATTTGATTGAAGAATCGTTCTAAAAGCTTATTGAAAAAAAAAAATCAACGATCTGTAGTTAAAGGGCTCCCATTATGTTGCTTTTTACAAGATGTAAGATAAGTCTTTAGTGTCTCCAGAATATGTCTGTAAAATTTCAGCTCATAATGCACATCAGATCATTTATTAAACTGCCGAAAATATCAATTTTGGGAAGCATGTTTACAGATTGATATTTTTCTGATCCCTTAACTCTGTGGTCAGTTGTTCTGGAAAATATAAACAGATGTTTCAATATTATGTTATTGATACTTTCTGTGTGAATTTATGTTTTGAGTTTTTACTGCAAATGTCACATCCATAATGCTGGAATGTCTCAATAATAATAATAATAATATAGTATTTGGGGCGATGCAGTGGCGCAGTAGGTTGTGCTTTCGCCTCACAGCAAGAAGGTCCCTGGGTCGATGGTTCGATCCTCGGCTCAGTTGGCGTTTCTGTGTGGAGTTTGCATGTTCTCCTTGCGTTCGCGTGGGTTTCCTCCGGGTGCTCCGGTTTCCCCCACAGTCCAAAGACATGCCGTACAGGTGAATTGGGTAAGCTAAATTGTCCATAGTGTATGAGTGTGTGTGTGAATGGTTCCGCTGTGTAAAAACTTGCTAGATAAGTTGGCGGTTCATTCCGCTGTGGCGACCCCGGATTAATAAAGGGACTAAACCGACAAGAAAATGAATGAATATAGTATATGTATACACTTAATTTGTGCTGGAACATGCACCTCTTAAATCACCTCATTTTACCGATCCCTTTCCACAACATGCCGGATCTGTTTCCCCGATCGGTTCTATGACCTCGCAATTTTTAAAGGTGCTGTTGACTTGAAATTTTCCCCGGGTGTTGTTAAAACCAAATATATCCATATATGCAAAAAAACAAATCTAGTTAGTTTACAAATGAAGTTCTGAGTAATAAAATCAAATGACGCAGGGAAAAAATGTTGAACACACGAAGAAAGGAAGGAGTAGAAATGCAGTGAAAGACCAGACAATAGCGGAAATCTCTCAGTAGTTCTTCAGCAACCCTAAGACCTTCGTCATTGTAAATGAATATTAGCCTCTTCAGTTCAACATCCACATTATCAGGATGATGAAGATGAAACCAGGGTGGACATTTCAGCAAGACAATGATCCAAAACACAGCCTCTCACATGTTTACAGAGAATCAAATTCAAGCTGTAGAATGGCCTGGCCAATCACCTGACTTGAATCTTATAGAAAATACAAATTAAAGGTTAGATTTGCTCGACGAGACCCACAGAACCATCAAGATTTTGACACTCTGTTGAAGTCTGAAAAACTCACCCCTGAGCAATGCATGTGACTTTATTCTCCATATGAGAGGCGACTGGAAGGGCATCCGCTGCATAAAACATATGCTGGATAAGTTGGCGGTTCATTCCGCTGTGTTGACCCTGGATTAATAAAGGGACTAAGCTGAAAAGAAAATGAATGAGTTCAGTGCTTGTGTCATTCCATTGTTATTGCACATAACTCATTTTTCACATATTTTGTTTGGGGTTTTACCAAAATCTGGTTCAACTGCTCCTTTAGAAATGTCAACAGCTCTTTTGGAAATATTATTTCCAGGAAAAAACATGTTCAATACTCATTTTCCCCACTGTATATATCTATATAAAATGATGTAGAATATAAATAATATGAAAATAATTCTGGAAATTTTATATTTATTTGATTTGATAATAAAATAAAATCATCAAAGTGGTAAAGAATGCAAATGAATGGGAAGGACAGAGCACATTGATATATTCCAGCATTATTTTCACTTTTGGGTTCCTCTGTGTTTAATAAAAGCAGCAGAGCCACTAGCAGGACCATGGCTTTTTGTTTGTATGTTCACTAAGTGTTTCCATGTTGCAGGCCGCAGTGGAGCAGCACAGGCGGGCTGAGAGTTTCTTCATCTATAATGTGTTGTATGACGGAGTCGTGGAGTGCAGTAACACACTGGAGGACGAGGACGAGATGGAGCTTCCACCACAGGCCATCTTATATCTGCCCATCCGGGAACGAATATACGGCATTTTACTGCTAACGGAGCCAGGTGTGTTTCATCCCAGAGTTTACTTACAATGATCATATATTTAAAGCTTTATTGTGTTGCTATTGTGTCATTTTGTGAGATATTTAATGCTTCAATATGTACGTCTGGTGAAAGTAAGATTGAGCTACTTTTCTGTGTTTATTATGAGGTAATGCGCTACAGAATGGTCCCAATATAAACACTTGTAAACACATGCAGGCTCATTTGAGTGATTCAGGACTAAAACACGATACTTTTGATACTTCTGCTTAAGGACTGTGTTATTTGTGTGTTGTCAGATTGTCCAGTTTAAACAAATTATTTGTAAAAAAAAAACAAAACTTTTTTTTAGGGTTCCCAATTTATGTTTTGTTGTTAAAGTATTACAAGTAGTTTTTAAAGATTAAATTAAATATTAATCTAAATAAAATTTTAAAAAGAAATAACAATAAAAGTAAAATAAAATCCGAAAACTGAAAATAAAAAAGCTCAAATTAATTCAAATTATATAAAAATATGCATTATATAAAATAAATAATTTCCATTTCCATCCTAAATTGCTTATTTATTTATTTATTTATTTATTTATTTATTTATTTATTTATTTATGTATGTATGTATTTTGTTGTTCAGCAGATTAATTTTGACAAAAAATAGACTGTCAAACTATAGTTATTATTTAGTGATAGGGATAAAATATTATAATTTTAAATTGCAAATTGGCATCAAAACCTTTAAAACATGTAATAAATAAATTGATGGATGGATGAATGTATTGATTAATTGATTGATTGATTGATTGATTGATTGTTAATTTCTCTAGTATAAACAAAAGGTTTGCAAAAACACATTTCAAAAGGTTTCCATGTAGTTTTGTTAAAGTATTACAGATCATTTTAAAGGTAACACTAAATTTAAAAACATCAAAACTGTTAAATTTGTGTATTTCGGAATCTGATTTATGAATATTTGGTTATGTAACTTCTTAATTTAGTTTTTTTTTAAACTTAGCTTTTTTAGATTTATTTATTTATTTATTTATTTATTTATTTTCTTGGTCAGCAGAGTAAAGTATAATATTTATTTTATTATTTAGTGATATAAGGATAAAATATAATAATATTATATTGTAAAACCTTTATGAGATATAATGAATGAATGAATGAATAAATGAATGAATGAATTGTCAATTTCTCCAGTATAAACAAAAGGTTTGCAAAAAAGCTTTTTAAAAGGTTTCCAGGTAGAGTTTTATTGAAGTATTATAGATCATTTTAAAGGTAACATTTAATTTGAAATATAAACAATGATGACAAAATCACAGTAAAATAAAGTATCAGACCTAAAAAAATAACAAAAATTAATAATTTAGAATTATATAAAGCATTATGTGGGGTATAAGTAAATATTAATTTACATTTTCCATGCAAAACGTGTTAAGTTTGTTTTATTTCGGAATTTGATTATGTAACTTCTAAATATAGAAATTAGAAATTGCTTATTTTTTCTGTATTTTTTAATTTATTTATTTATTTAGTTGTTCGACAGAGTAAAGTATGATAATTCTTTGGTCAGATTAATTTTGACAAAAAATAGATTGTCAGACTATAGATATTATTTAGTAAAATTGGGATGAAACATTATATTATGTTGCAAAAGTGTCATCAAAACCTTTAGACCAATAATAAATAATTAAATAAATAGATTAGATAGACAGACAGCCAGACAGACACATAGACAGACAGACACAAAGACAGACAGACAGACACATAGACAGACAGACAGACACATAGACAGACAGACAGACAGACAGACAGACAGACAGACAGACAGACAGGCACACACTTCCTGACTAAAGTCTTTTTCCCAGTTTTAAGAGCAATAAATAATAACTCGACTTCTAGTTGATCATTTGGAAAAGTGTCAGAAGGCAGATTTTTCCGATGAATCATCTGTTGAACTGCATCCCAATCATCACAAATACTGCAGAAGACCTATTGGAGCCTGCATGGACCCAAGATTCTCACAAAAACCAGTCAAGTTTGGTAAAGGAAAAGTCATGGTTAGGGGTTGGGGGAGATCTGCAGAGTGGATGGCAACATCAACAGCCTGAGGTGTCAAGACATTTGTGCTGCCCATTACATTACAAACCACAGGAGAGGGCAAATTGAGCAGTAGGTTAGCGCTCCTTCTCATACTTCAACCTCCACATCAAAGTTTCTGAAAGCAAAGAAGGTCAAGGTACTCCAGTATTTGCCAGCCCAGTCACCAGACATGAACATTATTGAGCATGTCAGTGGTAAGATGAAGGAGAAGGGATTGAAGATGAATCCAAAGAATCCTAATGAACTCTGGGAGTCCTGCAAGATCACTTTCTTTGGCATTCCAGATGACTTTATTAGTGATTTGAGTCATTGCAGACATGTATGGATGCAGTCCTCCAAGCTTATGGGAGTCACACACAATATTAATTCTTTTTTCACTGCACCATGACTTATTATACCATACTCTACTTTATTTCTGTTAAGTGACAAGAGTTTTGTCTAAGCAAAGTCAGACCTTACTGTCCTAATGAAATAATTAAAAATTAAGGCATGTTCATGTTTTATTTTAGTAAAATAAGTGTAATCTAGAGGCCTTTGCCTTTCATGTAGACCACTTCTGATACTAGAAGTCAAGTTATTATTTGTTGCTGCTAAAACTTGGATTTTGTCAAGTAGTGTAGATAGATATTTGTATTGATAATTTTAAGTAATTATTAAATATACTATTATTATTAATTATAATTCAAGCAAAAATAAAATAACAAAATAAAATATAAAGCTAATTAATATTTGAAAAAGAAGTAATACTGACAAATCTTAAAACTGAATATATATATATATATATATATATATATATATATATATATATATATATATATATATATATATATATAGATAGATAGATAGATAGATAGATATAGATAGATATAGATAGATATATATATATACAGATATATATTAAATTATGTAGTTTATAAATAATATTAAAACAATACTGGGAAATCGACAGAAAAACTAAAAAAAAAATGTTAAATTCTTTATATACTGAAATTGATTTCTGAATTTCTAGTTATTCATTTTCTTGTCTGCTCAGTCCCTTTATTAATCCGGGGTCTCCACAGCAGAATGAACTGCCAACTTATCCAGCAAGTTTTTACGCAGCGGATGCCCTTCCAGGCGCAACCCATCTCTCGGAAAAATTTCTAGTTATGTTACTTCTAAATATAGAAGTTAGAAATTGCTTCTTATTTATTTGTTTATTTTGTTTGTTTATTTCTTATTGCTTGTTTAATGTATGGCTTTGTGGTCCAGGGTCACAAATTATTCTTTCAAGAAATCTTGATTAGGCCAGAAGTTTATTTTGTGTAAGTTAGATTAAAGCATTTGTCAGATGATTGAAACTAAAGCTAAACGTAAATGTAAATATATAGTGGTCCTAAACATCTTTATTATATTACTTTAAATCTACTTTCCATCTATGCTGTTTTCTATAATATACAGGTTGTCCTCTAACTGTGTTGTTTACAGAAAATAAATCTGTATTATTCTGGGAATTGTTGAATTTTTCTCCAGTATTTGTGGTGTGGGCAAATATGTGGTGAACATGCATGTTGAAAACAAGGGCCAGACCAAACGGGACAAAACCTCTCCGATTTCAAACAGTGGAGTCTATACTATAATTTGGTAAAAACTCTGTCAGTCAAATGATTTCATAACATAGAAGCAGATTGATCAAATTTTCTTTCTGTGCCACTTTTTAAAGGTCTTTGAGTTTTCTTGTTTTGCATTGCTTTTCTCTCTCTTTAAAAGATGGTTCTGGCCACACTGTGTCTGTCAAGGAATGGTTCGTCTTTCCAGGAAATCCACTTAAAGAGCCCACCAGAGTCACTCCAAAACCCATCCGCCATCTGAGTATGTAAACTAGTAGTTATGTTTTATATAATTACTTGTCAGAATGAAGTACTGCAAAGATAAAGGATTTTACACCCCATGGAGAATCAATGAAAATGCTAATCTTTTTGACAAAATAAGATAGATTGTACAAAATGCATGCTATTTTTTAAAGTTAACACTGTTCTGAGTAAGATATTTTACATAATAGATGTGTACAGTTTGTACTTAAAATAAAAAAGTCCCCTAGAGCTGATCAGTTGAGTTTTACTATTTGTGAATCCATACAGCTGATTTCTGGGTCTGGATGAGCCATTTTAGCTTAGCTTAGCATAAATCATTGAATCGGATTAGACCATTAGCATCTCACTCCAAAAAAATGTATAATAATTTTGATATATATGCTATTAAAGCTGGACTCTTCTATAATTACAAGTACTGAGACCAACGGAAAATGAAAAGTTGCTAAATGTTAATAATTTTGACAAAATAAGAGAGATCGTACAAAATGTGTGCTATTTTTTCATGCTGATTTTAAGGTCTGGAGTGAGCCATTTTAGCTGAGCCTAGCATAAATGATTGAATCAGATTAGACCATTAGCTTCTCGCTAAAAAAAGTATTTTGACAAAATAATAATAATATAATAAAATAACAAAATAATAATGAAATAATAAAATAACAAAATATTAAATAAAATAAAGTTGAAAAATAAGAGAGATTGTAGAAAGTGCATGCTAATTATTTAGTTAATACTGTCCTGAGTAAGATGTTTTACATAAAAGATGTGTACAATTTGCACTTATTTAAAAAATCCCCTATTGTTAAAACAGTGGAGTTCTACCATTTTAAAATCCTTTAAACTGATTTCTGGGTCTTGAGCGAGTCCATTTAGCTTAACCTAGCAAAAAGCATGAAATTTGCATCTTGCTAAAAAAAAAATGAAATAATAATTTTGATAATAATTTTGTTGTTAAGGTTAATAATAATCAAGACAATAGAGATTGTACAAAATGTATGCTATTTTTTAATACTGTGCTGAATAAGATGTTTTACATAAAATACGTGTACAGTTTGCTTGTTTATAAAAAAAGTCCCCTATAGTTAAAACATTTGAGTTTTACCATTTTTGGATTTATTCAGCTTATTTCTGTCTGGAGTGAGCCATTTTAGCTTAGCCTAGCATAAATCATTGAATCGGATTAGACCATTAGCATCTCACAGAGAGAAAAAAAAAGATTTGCTTTGCTTAATAAAGCTGGACTCTTCTGTAGTTACATTGAGTACTAATTCCAGCAAAAAATAAAAAGTTGCTAAATGTTATGTCATAATTAATTTTGACAAAGTAAGAGAGATTGTATAAAATGAATGCACATTTTTAGTACTGTGAATAGATATTTTACATAAAACGTGTACAGTTTGCTCATAAATAAAAAAGTCCACTATTGTTAAACGAGTTGAGTTTTACCATTTTTTAATCCATTTAGCTGATTTCTGGGTCTTGAGTGAGCCATTTTAGCTAGGCATAAATTAATAAATCCAATTAGACTGTTAGCATCTTGCTATAAAAAAGTTAGTTTTGCTATTTACAGTTGGACTTTTCTGTAGTTATATTGAGTACTAAAACCAACATAAAATGAAAAGTTGCAATTTTACAGGTCAATATGGCTAACAACAATACTGTAATTACGATGCATTAGTCTAGGAACTTTGCTGCCACATCATTGGCTGCAGCCGGTGCAATGATATTACACAGCACCTTCACCTAGCTGAGGACTATTTTCAGATACTAAATTATATTATTGTGCCTGCTGCTAAGCTAAGCTAAGCGTAAAGTTCTCTCACCCGACTCAACTCCAGGGCACTTGCTAAAGGAGGCTATTTCCAGAAAAGTGGAGTGTTCCTTTTAAAGCAGGAAGTGAAAATTTTTGGACAGTAACAATATCTACATTTTGTGGCTATATATAAGTATATATTTTCCAGAAACAAACAAATAGTGCTTCAGAGGGAATTAATCCGTCAGTGCTCTTTGGATAAGGAAGTTTTAAAGATACACAAAAAAAACATTAGTCCAAGGCACTCAAACATTTTAAGAGCCTTGGACTAATATTTTTTTCACATAGTATTGCCCTTTGGCGATAGGAACAGGCAAAGCAACAGACGATAATACTTGCATTTTTCCCAGAGAACAAATAAACTACAGCATGCCTTGATCTTCCAATTGCAAAAGTTTTCACCCCCCTATTTTTAATGCATTGTTTATCCTTCTGGACATCAGCAAGTGTTTGAACCTTTTTTTTATTTTAAAAGTTGTGTTTGAACCTCTTTTTTATTTTAAAAGTTGTGTTTGAACCTCTTTTTTATTTTAAAAGTTGGTTTTGAATCCCTCAATTGTTCTCAGTGTGAAAAGATGAATCTCTCAATCATACAGTCTCTGCTGGAAACAGTTCAAATCTGCATAAATATGCTGAAAAACGGAAGAATCTTACAGACATGGAGAATTTTGAATGTTGTTTAAACAAGGGGCTTGTGAACAACCACTACAAAGCAAAAAAAGAAAAAAATTCTAGATCATTCAGCTAACCACACACAGTTTAAAATACCAAGGCTCTACAAATGTTTGCACCGAGTTATTTTGTTGATTTCAGCTGAGATTTTGTCTTGTGGACTATGTAAAGATGTTTTATGTTCAATATTTTACTCGGGACATTAGGTATTCTGTGTTCACTCTCATTTTGTCAATATGATTCACATTTTTACAGGTTTAAAAACTTGGGCTTTGTCTCATGTTTTAAGCATTGCTCCCTTCCTCATTTAATGTTGATAATATCTGAGATCTGTGCTCTGTTGTTGCTGTACATAATTCTTTTTGTTTGCTTTGCACAATTTGTACACACAGATGCTTTTCGTGATGAAAAGATAAAGCCTGTTTGGTTCTATCAGAGTATTTTGCTGAAAATGTAAACCTGTTGTGAATATTAAATGTTAGGTTCAGCTATGTTCTTGTGAGTGCAAGCATTATTTATGAACAAACCGTGAATGATTGTAAAAATCGTAACCGACATAAATCAGAATCCTTAAAGCTGCTAAACTATTTAGTGTAGGGCTGCATAACATTTAAAAATGAAAATTCATCAAACTAATTTGAATATTAGTTAAAGACAACACAAGTAAACACATCAAGCAAGTTTTTAAATGAAGGCTTTTATTATTTAGGGAAAACTAAATTCAAATCTATATAACCCCCACCACCCCCTGTTAAAATGTAACTATGGTTTAGTACACCAGAGTTCAATTTATCTAGCCATACCCAGGCTTGTATGAGTTACCCTAATATAACCTTCATTTACTCTCATGCACATCAACCCCCAAAAGTTAAATCTGTGCTCAAACTGTGCTCAACAGAAGGGCCTCTTGATCTGAGGTCTCTGTGGTTCAAGACGGACCCTGAGGTGAAAACAATCAGAACATCAACACTCCTGGACATCTTTGACCTGTACGAGTTCACTGAAGAGCTGAAATACTTTGACAGCCCTTTGATTGCAGTGATTTGTCTTGTAACCTACATCGCCATTCAGGTGTGTTTAACTTTTCATCATCGGGGCTTTCACTTGAACGTAAACAAATGGCTTTGTTCGGGTCAGTTGGCACCACATACGCTCTGCTATCCTTTATTTATTAATGATGTGTGTGTGTGTGTGTGTGTGTGTGTGTGTGTGTGCTCGCTGCATGTCAAAAGAGTTCAACAGTGTCTCTGTTTATTGTGCCTTATCAGACACCCTATGCATTGTGTTCAGGTGTGTGTGTGTGTGAGGGGGGCTGCTTGTTGTGTATACTTGAGTGTGATTTTAACAGCTTGCGTGTCAAATAAAAACACTTTTGCTCTTGAATCTAGACGAGACAGCTTTCCCTGGAAGACGTAGATGCATATCTGAGCCAGGCTGTTTGTGTCAGATTCAAGTCCTTCAGCGAAACGCAACAGGTCAGGGTGAGTCATTCGAGACGCCTCTGCCTTTTCTGAAAGCATTGTGTTTTACGCTCACACACACACACTCGCCCGTTTTAACTGGCCTCAGTTTTTGGAGGCTTCTACAAAACATCTGAGGTCATGTTTGTTATTTTGTAATAGCAAAAAAGAGAGGAATAAGACAAGCTATTTTCACTGTTTCTACAGGTTGTCTGCAAGTATTAAAGGGCACCTATGTTGAAAAATCTACTTTTCAAGCTATTTGGACAGACATATGTGCATATATAGTGTATAGACCATAATATTGGGGTGAAATAAACACACCCAGTCCTTTTTTTTTCAATTAAACAACATAAAAACGGTGGACCAATTAGAGAGGTTTTCAGACCGACCGCAGCTTTACGTAGGAGTGCGATCCCCCCGCCCACCGAATTGATTGACAGCTGCGCGCATTAACATGTTCCGGTAGTCACGTGTATATGTCAACAAGACCAGGCAGACATACGCAAAGCAACCGGGAATAAATGGTCTGTTCTGTTCGCTAGGATCAGCAATCATCATCAAATGTGATTAAGAGTAAGTTTCACATGTTTAAAGTGTTTTAAAACAGGGCACGTGTGTAATTAATTACAGCGATTTACTTCAGCTTTACTTCATCAGCACAGCCACGTGTCAGAACAATTATAAAAGAGGACGCTTCAATCCCGGTTTGTGGAAGTTAAATCAGGTTTATTTCGTACACTAGCATAAGAGATATCCACACAGCACTGGAGGTTAGCCTGTATCCTGTCACATCTGAGTGCAAAAACAGTGCTAAGCTAAGCGCGCTCTGTCTGTCTGCCTGTGTGTGTGTGTCAGTTGCGGTGTGGGTGTGTATCTCTGTGTGTGTGTGTGTGTGTGTGCGTGCGCGCGTGAACTTTGTAACGATATTGTGTGTGATTCATCAATGCAACTTTACAATACTGATTAGCTCTTACTGTAGTATTTCTCACAAGCGCTACGTGAGACCTTCTTCCTTTAAGTCTGTCTGTTGTCTGACGCAGCCGAGGGAGGAGATTAAAGCACGCGGGAAGGCACGTAGAAACAGTAGGCGGGAAAGAACTCGCCTTAAAGGCGCAGTACGACAAAACCACCCCCTGCTGGAAATCAGTATAAAACAACATCTTGTAAAAGGTATAATAAAAAATCTGATGGGTGTTTTGAGCTGAAACTTTATGTACACATTCTAGAGATGCAAAAGACTTATATTAAATCTGAAAAAAAAGGTAACCTAGGTGCCCTTTAAAAGTTGATAAATCAATTAGGAGAAAATTAAGGCCCTTAAAAGGTATTAAAAAGTCTTTGTGCTTTTATAAGATCTTAAATTTTGTTCAAGCGTTGTCCAAAGTGACTCCAAAAAAGCATAAATATACTTGTTTTCCCCTTAATATTAACAACAGCGTGCTCCATCCACGTAATTGGTTTGGGTCGTGGCACGTCCGGCCAAGCTCCTCCGTCCGGGTGATGTCACGTAATTTTCGTCAAATGCAGGTAGGTGATGTGATGCTCTCCACATGTCAGGGCTTAACAATAAGGACTGCCCGATGGCCTGTGGCCAGCGTGTGAGATGCTCGGGACGGTAGACAGGATCGTTACTGGCCCAATCGAGCCACTGATGCCATCACTAAAATTTTATTTGCCTGTGACTATTTGTCAATTGCGTGCAAAAACAGTAAGAATCGAGAAACAGTTTGTGTTTTTAAGCCTTCAAATGCTACCTTCTCGGTTCCTCTTATCTGATTGGACGTTGTGAGCACGTTATTTTTTTTCGTAACAACCAGTACAGCGAAGAGACAGCAACATGGCGGCAACATCAAGTGATGATGCTAAAGGAAAACATTTGTTTCTAACGTCCTGGAAGCAGACATTTATGAGGGTACGCCACGATTAAAAAAATGAAGTGATGTTTTGTACAGTTTGCCGTCAGTTTGATAGGTCAGCCATCTTTTGCTTTGCAATAAAATATCTGCACATTTTGCTACATTTGTTTGCAAAACACTTTGAATTTTGCTCATTACACATTTATAAGCATTTTAAAAATAATTAAATTCTAGATTTACAAACATTTTGACACTTTTTTTTTCATTTGTGGCTAAGTAATAACTATTAACCTTTTTTGGTAGGGCCAGTGAAAATATTGGCAGTGCAAGTAAAAATGTGAACCACTGATTCTTCCAACTTTATCCAGAATGGGCATCATGGTGGCCCAGTGACTAGCACTGTTGCCTCACAGCAAGAATACCAAGGGCGTTGGGTCCTCGCTGGGCCACCTGGTATTTCTGTGCAGAGTTTGCATGTTCTCCCCATGTCCGCGTGGGTTTCTCCCGCATTCCCCGGTTTCCTTCCACCATCCAAATATGCTCTTTATTATAGATAAAATAAGTCTTACTCTCAGGAAGTTCACCTTGGCCTCAACAGCAAGGGAGTTTGAGATTGACCTGAGCTCAATCTCCCCTCGACCTGCGAAAAGGGGGAGCCCTGGGCTCGAGGATCCCTTGAGCTCAGGGCTCTCTCCTGGGACAGCACGCCAAACAAGCTATGTGTAAATTGTGAGCTAAGTGTGAACTTTTGAATGTTAATTTAAGCTATATATTAGCTAAGAATTTAAACAAACTGTTGTGATTATCTGCGTTCTTACATACATAATTATTTGAATCATTTGTAATAATTCGTCTAACATATCTTTTGTTTACATTGCACTGAAAGCCACGCACAACTCTCACCACTACACTCTCATTTCTACTTTGTGCACCTGCAGGGCGCGAGTGCGTCGGTCTGCTTGCGAGCCATGCACTCAGCCCTCCCAATATGCACACATCTTCATTGGAATTAATGTACTTGCTTGCAGAAAAGATGCAATATGTCAACGGCTTGCTGCTATAGTTAATCCAATGTGTGCGCGTATTGGCATAACTTTGTTTAGTTGCAGCAGCTTTTTTTCCGTGTAACAGAAAAGCGGCATTGAGAAGCCATTAATGAATAAAAGCGAGGTTAATAGTGAAATCGGCTAATCGATGCATACCTTTTAACGATATCAGTGCATTATACAAAAGGCCTCTTCTACAAACATATCCAAATGTTTTCGGCTGCTTGCACCACTCGCTTAATGTCAGGTGACTCACTCTCTGAGTAGCCTTTAACTGCAGCTTGTGCTGTATTGAACAGACGCACGCCACTTCATAACTGTAGAGATTGTTTTTTGACTGTACTCAATTTATTTTTGATGTCTTGGTCACTCTATTTGGATTGCCAGAACAAGTTGCCTCGGGGGTCGGGTTCAGCCCGCAGGTCACTAATTGAATAGCCCTGTCATAGACCATTCCCCCAAGGAAGTCAGGATAGATCAAGTTAGTATTGACTGTAGAGCTACAGTAGATCATAAACACAGTGCTCAGCAACATAGAGACGCAACAAATGAAGCCTTTTTTTTCTTGAGAGATGCATCAGATTCTTTTGCTATTTGAAAAAAAAGAGACCGGAGGGGTAATTTCTGGTTGCTTTGCGACATTCCTCCCAAAAACTACTCTAATTGTGGTCTGAACCTGAGAGCGATGCACTGGTGACGGGCTCCGCGTCGTCCCCGCCGGCGACCACAGGGCTATTTCAGCTCCCACCCTAATTTAAGCCTCCTCTGCGTGCTATTTCAGACCCAGCCACCAAGGGCGGCCTGTGGTTTCGCAGTGCTTGGATTGAAAGCACAGATAATGGATGATAGAGGGACAAATTAGAGCCTCTTGGGAGATATCCAGGAAGCCACCTCCTAATTTACGGATCCTCCTGTGTCTACTGCTGTCGGTTTTACGTCTGGTGTGAATCCCTCCAGTCTGTTGTATTCAGCTGCTGATGCATGTCTCAGCCTTGACTCACCAAACGTCAATATAGATGAGCTGTTAAGCTGTTTGGGTTGTCGACGTGACGTTGCGTTTTCACTGTCCATTTTAAATTGTCATAAATAATTTAAATTAGGTTTCTATCAGGGTGCACACCATGGCACTTCAAGTCGTTGACTGGGCGCCGCGGACAGCGGGCTGCTCGATTTCGGGAAAAATCTTAATCATGATTATTTTGGTCATAATTTAATCACGATTATTTATACGATTACTGTTGAAGTCAAAATTATTAGCGCTCCTGAGAATATGTTTTTTTTTTTTTTTATAAATATTTCCCAAATGATGTTTAACAGAGCAAGGAATTTTAACAGTATTTCCTGTAATATTTTTCTTCTAGGTTTATTTGCTTTATTTTGGCTAGAATAAAAGCAGGTTTAAATATTTTTAAAATCCATTTTAAGGTCAATATTATTAGCCCCCTTAAGCAATATACTTTTTGATTGTCTGCAGAAGAAACTACTGTTATACAATGAACTGCTTAATTACCCTTATTAAGCCTTTGAATTGCCCTTTAATCTGAATGCTTGTATTTAGAAAAATGTTATGTACTGTCATCATAGCAAAGATAAAAGAAATCAGTAATCAGAAATGAGATATCAAAGCTATTATGTTCAGAAAAAAGTAAAAAAAAATCTTCTTTCCATTAAACAGAAATTGGGCAGGAAAAGGATTGCTAATATTCAGGAGGGCTAATAATTCTGACTTCAACTGTATACATACAGTTATTTTCCTCCCTGCAATGGAAAGATAAATAAATACAATAAAATAAAAATATGAAACAAACTGTGCTTTAAGCATCTTCACTGTAAGAATAAAACTTTAGCTAAAAAAGTCCTTCAGTCAAGAGCAGTGAGGGATTTTCTCGTTTTGTTTGATTAATGATAAAAACAACATCGCGCGCTGTCTCTTTAATGATTTCTCTTTCACGTGTCTTTTGATCCTCAACTCGTAACTCGTTTGTTTCTTACACAAATTAAGGTTATTATAAGTAATCACTAAACACCGCGTTTTGACACCTATTTGACCATTAAAGTGCTCACATTAAGATGACTTTAGATGTCTGCGCCTCGTCCGTTTCGCGAGGTGCGCGCGCGGTCAGCAGAGGTGTGCGATGCGGCGTCAGGCGCGAGTATAATTCCAGCTTCAGTGTGCGAATGCTGACGGCCGCATGCTTCTGGGTGTCTGCGCGTGCCGCACATACATAAGCACGCGGTCTTTCGCGCTTTTAGGAGCAACAGCTGGAAAGGGGGTGGTAAATGATGCACTAATCGTTTATCTCGATTAATGCTTTTTCATAATCGTTTGAAGCCAAAATCGAAATCGGATTTTCGATTAATTGCACAGCCCTAAGCGCCGTTGTGTTTACCCTGATAGAAACCTATGTTTAGAATTCTAAAATGCATGGCGCTCCGTGGCACGACGATTCAGGACACTTCATGTTTCTGCAGCACCACAGAGAGTGTCTGGTGTGCCATGTTGCAGCTACGAGTGGCGCATCCAGTGCCTCAGTCAAAATTAATTCAGTGTGCGTGGTTATTAGTCTCGGTGTACAAGCTCGGCACTTGAAACTAGCACACAGTTGGCTGTAAAACTATACAAAGACAAATGATTGTGTAATCTCTGCTTGGTCTGTGTCTGAGTCGTACATGTACGCCTGAATGCTGATCCTCTCGTGTAGCTTAGCTTCTCTCTGTCTGCCTGTCTGTTGCAAACACAGAGCGTGGGAGCTCTTGGCTCCGCCCCCTCGTTACGTTGGGCGGGAAGCCGAAACTAATTTTCATGTGAAGCAACACACCCCTAAAACAGCGAGCTGTGTACACACCCACAACATGACACTTTTGAACGCATTATAATAAAAACATCTGAACTGTGTGTTGAACTGAACCTAAACTGGCACACTCAGAAGCACCATCATATTAATATTAAATCATAAAAAAGTGGTAAACTATGTGCCCTTTAAGAGTTGTTTTTCTTTATTTTTGCTTGTCACATCATAGGATATTTTTAAAGTACAGTTGACAGAATTGTGTTAGCAACCCCTTTACATTCCCTCAGACATCAAACTGCATACTAACATCTATTAATGTAGAGTTAATGCTTTACAAATAATGAATTAACTATTTGCTAACGCATAATACATGATCCGTAGTTTGTAATTATTATAAATTGTTACTGCCTAGTTGCTCATACTGCTTAAATCTTTGTTTATTTGTGCTTATGTGGTTCCCGGGCAGTGGTGGAAAAAGTACTGAAAAATCATACTCGAGTAAAAGTACCATTACTTGCCTAAAAATGTATGAGTAAAAAGTAGCCCTTTTAAAAGTACTCATGAGTTGTGAATATTACGCTGTGAAAAGCTGATGTGTTTACATGTAATTTGTGGATGTGTGTAAACGTAACATTCTGTAGTGCATTTAATTATAGCCCAGCAGGCACACAACGTCATAGGCGTTAATATTAGGTTAGATTTAGGTTGTGGTGTCAAGTGACCAAAATTCAATGTCTAGCCAGCGTCTAAGGATAACGTTATTTTAATGTCTAATAACAACGTTAAATAACTTTGATATTTGGTTGATTTTAGGTTGTGTTAGAAAGCGACCAAATCCAATGTAGAGCCAACATCTTAAACCAACATCCTATTGACGTCAAATACTGATATTGTTTTTGGACGTCTTCTTGGACACTTTTAATGCTTCCAAACAGTTTGCTGCATTTATAAATGGCCCATGTCTTGAGGTAGTTCATTATGAGGCGATTGACCTTCTATGTGTGATTTGATTGGACAGGAATCACAGGACTGATTTTTCTAATCCTCATAGACAATAAAAAATAATGTAGTGACTGCAGGTTGAAGGAAAGTAAAAGTACAGATACTGCACTAAAAATGTACTCAAGTAAGTAAATTAATTACAGTAATTTGAGTATTTATAATTAGTTGCTTTACACCACTGTTCCCGGGCACAGACTGGGCTCTATGTTGACGGTCCATGCGCAGAGCGCAAAACGCAGGGCGCAAACGCTTTCAGGGCATGTCAGAACGCATTTTTGCTAATTTAAGGACGGGAAAATCCGCTTTGCGCCATGGTGAATGGTCTTAAAGGGTTGAGTTTATTTTCTTAATGAGTTATAGGTGTGTTTTGAGAATAAACCAATTAGAGCCTCATCTCCCATTCCCTTTAAGAGCAGCTGCGACGCGCCATAAGCGCATTTTGACGTAAAGTAAGTTCACTTTCGCTTTTGCTCTCGTGGATAGGGAAACCTTTACGCACAGACATCAATTAGCCTATAAATAATTAATTTCGTTTGTTAAGCGCAAAGATTAGTTTCAAAACTATTTCTAAATTCAGTTTTAATTTCAAGCAAACGAATAAATGAACAATAATAACAAAGTGTGCTCAAAATACTGAGTTATTTTCAAATACACCTGCTGTGCCCCATATGGTCTAAAATTTGACAGGTGGACTAATCTAAGCTTGTTTTTAATAAAACAAATATAAATATGGATATAATAAATAATACTGCTAATAATATTAACATTATACAAAAGCAAATTGAATGAACTGAAAAAGCCTCCCGAGATGAAGAAGGTAAGGCAGTGGTTTTTAAATCTTCATGTAGGCTAGAAATTAATATGTTTTGTAATATTTTAATCATTTATATTTATATTAAAATAGCAACACGCCAAAACACGCCTGCTTTTTTAGACCAGAACGCCTATGGGCGCACATTTGAGCGCAAATGCATTTGCTATTTAAACAGTGTGGCGCAACACCTCAAAATGACCCTTGCGCCGAGCTAAAAGTAGCAAAAGAGTATTGCGCCGCGCCTTGCGCCACATTGCGCCGGGTGTATGATAGGGCCCTTTCAGTCACTCAGGTAGACAACGAGTGACTCTGTATCTTAAACACCCTGTAATGACTGTTTATTGTGAACTTGCTTCCAGTATTTATTTATATATGGTTCGGTGTGTTTACATTTGGGCTGAAGCGAAGTGATACGGCTGGGTTTGTATTGCCCCGCAGTATGATAGTGTGTGTTCAGAAGCAGCAGGTGTCGGGTTGCTGGTTGACCCAGAGGCGTGTGTGTGCGTGCGTGTGCGTGCTGAAGCCGCAGTGGCGACAGCCTGCCGCTGGCCAGATGAAAGTGTGGAAAGCTCTTCTGCCTCCCATGTGCCACGGGGTGGCTGGAGCACCTGTTACACGCGCCATTGTTGTCTCCCATCGGGAGTTACACTGTCACATCTGCCTGAAATGTGAAAAGGGCTGCTGGGAGAGGGGAGGGGGTGTATTAGGAGGCTCTAAGAAGCAGACAGATGGCAGGAGAGTCTCCAGGGGCTGCCTGATTACCCCCTCTAATCTCTTTCCCCCTGTGCTGCTTTGTCATAGTAAGGGAATGTAAACGCAAGCTAAGGATGCCACTACACAGCATCTGTATGGGACGACAGATAATCATAAGCGATTTTAATAAAATCTACTATAAATGCACTTGATAATTATTATTAAAATGTTCTTTTAGTACTTCTGAGGCACAAACAACATCCTCCAATAAACACCTTACAGCATATTATTAAAAAAAATCCAGGTTTTTCAGCAGTGGAAGTCGTCATAGTAAACCTACTGCTGGGAAAATAAGCATTGAACAAGCATTGTCATGTTGTTTCCTGGGAATAAAATTTGTGAAGGAGCTGTTGACGTTGAATTTAATCAGATTTTGGTAAAAACCCAAACAATATGAATATAAAATAAAACAAAAAAAATCTGTAAAATGAGTAACAATGTAATTACACACACAGAAAGTACTGAACTACTGAAATGTATTTAATACTTTATATAAAAGACTTTGTTGCTGATGGCAGCTTAAAGGCGCCTCTCATATGAAAAAGGAAGTCACATGGATTGCTCAGGGGTTGTGATTCTGTGGGTCTCGTCTAACAAATCTGATCTTTAATTTGTATTTTCTATTGGATTCAAGTCAGGTGATTTTCTTTATTTCTCTGAAAGCATTTGAGAGATTCCTCTGCTGTGTTTTGGATCATTGTCTTGCTGAAATGTCCACCCTGGTATCATCTTCATCATCCTGATAATGCAGATGTTGGACTGAAGCAGCTGAAATTAATTTACACTGATGACGGGCAGAGGGTTGCTGAAGAATACTGAGAGATTTCAGCTGCTGTCTGGGCTTTCACTGCCTTTCTACTCCTCCCTTTCTTCATGTGTTCAATACTCTTTTCCTGCGCCGTTTAATTTTATTACACATAACGTAATTCGATTTGTTTTCTTTGCATATATGGATTTGTTTGGTTGTTACCAACATCCGGTGAAAACTTCAAGTGAACGGCACCTTTAGAAATATGTTTTCTGAGAAAAATGGTGGCATATTCAATACTTATTTTCCCTTTTTTACACTGGAAGGGCATCAGCTGCGTAAAAACTTGCTGAATAAGTTGGCGGTTCATTCCGCTGTGGCGACCCCGGATTAATAAAGGGACTAAGCCGACAAGAAAATGAATGAATGAATAAATAAACGAACACTGTAAAAAGTGCTGGGTTCCACACAATTCTTTCATGTTTCAAGTTAACGTGATTGTTTTGTTTTGTTTTACAAATTTCAGTGGATTGAACATAATTTTTTTTACTAAAAAAAGACTTTTTAAAAATACCTTTTAACTCATTTTAAATAAATAGTTTGAACAAACAGCAATGTGCACACTGTAAACAATGCAGGGTTCCACTTAATTCATTCATGTTGTCCCAACACAAATCAATAGTTAACTTACATTTTTAACAAACTTGTCAACAGCTTCATTACAATATTTTTCCCAGGAAAAAAAAAAACTTGAATACTTTTCCCCCCACTGTATATACTGTATGTATATAATACATTTTCAAAAGAGAATCATCAAATTCACTAGGCGTAAAAACTCTCATTTGAACCCTTTTGCATTGTTCTCCAGATTCGGCAGCAGTCATCCATTATGGTGTGTTGGTGTTTGAATGCAGCTGTAGCTCAAGAAGCAATAATAGAGCAAATCATTCACTTTTATAGTGCTTTGTTTAAAAAAACAGAACCGGTTGTTCATTCCCACCGCTTATAACTGTTTTCAGATAAGCTTGTCAGGTGTTTATTT
Source organism: Danio rerio (assembly GCF_052040795.2). NCBI lineage: Eukaryota > Metazoa > Chordata > Actinopteri > Cypriniformes > Danionidae > Danio > Danio rerio. Next base: position 6,136,736 of record NC_141033.1, read on the forward strand.
AGTAAATGTCAAATCGAAAGTTCATTCAAATATTCCGGCAAGCCTCATCTTGTGTTTCCCCGAGGGTCTACAGTAGGAACATTGAGCAGATGTGCATCGGTACAGCACAGGTGCTAAGCCTGATCACAGGCCTGTAGTTTGCCATTAACGCTGAGCTGTGTGTCCTCAGGGGGTCCAGTGGTCCTTCAGGCATCTGGCCGGAGCGACGCTCATTGTTCGCTGTTGAAATGCTTGCGGAGCAGCTGCTGTTCTGGTTTGTTGTCCTGCTCTATACCTTTACAGCAGCAGGGTGGCATCAGCATTGTCCTCAAAGCCTATTGACTTCCACACCGAGCAATTAGCGGCTTTAAAGGTGCTAAGACTTTTGACGTGTCCTTTTAAGCGCTTTAATCAAAGCCAGTCTACTTCATTCTGCTTTGTAAACCTTATGCATAACAGTGAATGTGATTTAAAGTTCCCCGTGAAATTAAAATAGAGCTTTTTTAGATGTTAGTGTCAGTAAGTTAGTCTTAAAGGGCTCCAATTTTGGCCTTTTTTAACAAGATGTAATAAAAAAGTGTTTTGTGTTACTTTTAGGTCAAAATACCCACTAGTTAATACCATTTTTTTTGCGCCTGTGCCTTAAAATGAAAATGAGCTGGTCCTCCCCACCCACTTTTGGGACATTACGCTTCAAAGAAAGATAACCAGGGTTGGATGTCGAGTTGAACATATTAAAGTGATAGACAGCAACTCAGACGTGATGAAACGGAGACCTAAAGTCACAAATACCACAGTAATATGAATGAACCACACATATACAGTTGAAGTCAGAATTAATAGCCCCCCCCTGAATTATTACACCCCCTGAATTATTTGCCCCCATGTTTATTTTTCCCAGAATTTCTGTTTAACGGAGAGATGTTTTCAACACATTTCTACACATCGTAGTTTTAATAACTCATCTCTAATAACATCTAAAATACGGTGTATTTAAGTGTAAATAACTTTTATACAGTAGAATAAAAACCAAAGTGATGCAAATGTGCATAAAATATAGATTCTACACTTTCAAACGAAACCACTTACCGGGGTCTGGTGCAATGCTAGCTCTTTAAATCTTAAAGCGAAAGTCGATGACGCCACTTAACTGGTTAAAGACAATGTTGTTTCACATGTCCAAGACTTTGATAAAAGGTTAAAAAAAAATCCATACTACAATTACTTTTTATAATTAAATCAAGTCATTTTGTGTGTTTTTTTTCACCTAATCAGTGACATCATTTATGAATTTTGTAATTAAAGAGTTAAAATCTGTTTTTTTCAAAGTAATTTAGTAGTTTTAATCAGGACTGTGGTTGATTAACAGATTTTTGCAAACAAAATAAGTGAAAATGTGTATCTGATGCATTTAACAGCAGTATCGTTGAGTTAAAAAAAAATCAAAGCATTTTCTTAAAATATGTGTCAAAATAAGATTTGTCATCAAAATTCATTCTGCTAGCTGAAACACAGAAAAAATTATGGTCAAATTAAGACTCAAAATCTCCCCAAAGTGGATGAAAACAACCCCACTTTTGGGACATTACGCTTCAAAGAAGGATAACCAGGATTGGATGTCGAGATGAACACATTAAAGTGATAGACAGCAACTCAGACGTGATGAAACGGAGACCTGAAGTCACAAATACCACAGTAATATGAATGAACCATACATATACAGTTGAAGTCAGAATTAATAGCCCCCCCCTGAATTATTACACCCCCTGAATTATTTGCCCCCATGTTTATTTTTCCCAGAATTTCTGTTTAACGGAGAGATGTTTTCAACACATTTCTACACATCGTAGTTTTAATAACTCATCTCTAATAACATCTAAAATACGGTGTATTTAAGTGTAAATAACTTTTATACAGTAGAATAAAAACCAAAGTGATGCAAATGTGCATAAAATATAGATTCTACACTTTCAAAGAAACCACTTACCGGGGTCTGGTGCAATGCTAGCCCTTTAAATCTTAAAGCGAAAGTCGATGACGTCACTTAAATGGTTAAAGACAATGTTGTTTCACATGTCCAAGACTTTGATAAAAGGTAAAAAAAAAATCCATACTACAATTACTTTTTATAATTAAATCAAGTCATTTTGTGTGTTTTTTTTCACCTAATCAGTAACATCATTTATGAATTTTGTAATTAAAGAATTAAAATCAGTTTTTTTCAAAGTAATTTAGTAGTTTTAATCAGGACTGAGGTTGATTAACAGATTTTTGCAAACAAAATAAGTGAAAATGTGTATCTGATGCATTTAACAGCAGTATCGTTGAGTTAAAAAAAAAATCAAAGCATTTTCTTAAAATATGTGTCAAAATAAGATTTGTCATCAAAATTCATTCTGCTAGCTGAAACACAGAAAAAATTATGGTCAAATTAAGACTCAAAATCTCCCCAAAGTGGATGAAAACAACCCCACTTTTGGGACATTACGCTTCAAAGAAGGATAACCAGGGTTGGATGTCGAGATGAACACAATAAAGTGATAGACAGCAACTCAGACGTGATGAAACGGAGACCTAAAGTCACAAATACCACAGTAATATGAATGAACCACACATATACAGTTGAAGTCAGAATTAATAGCCCCCCCCCCCATTAATTATTTGCCCCCCTGAATTATTTGCCCCCCTGTTTATTTTTCCCAGAATTTCTGTTTAACGGAGAGATGTTTTCAACACATTTCTACACATCATAGTTTTAATAACTCATCTCTAATAACATCTAAAATACGGTGTATTTAAGTGTAAATAACTTTTATACAGTAGAATAAAAACCAAAGTGATGCAAATGTGCATAAAATATAGATTCTACACTTTCAAACGAAACCACTTACCGGGGTCTGGTGCAATGCTAGCCCTTTAAATCTGAAAGCAAAAGTCGATGACATCACTTAACTTGTTAAAGACAATGTTGTTTCACATGTCCAAGACTTTGATAAAAGGTAAAAAAAAAAAAAAAATCCATACCACAATTACTTTTTATAATTAAATCAAGTCATTTTGTGTGTTTTTTTTCACCTAATCAGTGACATCATTTATGAATTTTGTAATTAAAGAGTTAAAATCCGATTTTTTCAAAGCAATTTAGTAGTTTTAATCAGGACTGTGGTTGATAAACAGATTTTTGCAAACAAAATAAGTGAAAATGTGTATCTGATGCATTTAACAGCAGTATCGTTGAGTTAAAAAAAAATCAAAGCATTTTCTTAAAATATGTGTCAAAATAAGATTTGTCATCAAAATTCATTCTGCTAGCTGAAACACAGAAAAAATTATGGCCAAATTAAGACTCAAAATCTCCCCAAATTGGATGAAAACAACCCCAACAGTACATAATGGTTTATCTCAACCACTCTTACTGGCAAAGCTGTAAAAAACAAAACTCTATTGGCTATTTTTTTTAAAAGGGGAGTGTCTGCTAGATGTCCAACTCCATCTTACATGTTTCAGTTGAGATTACATCAAACATCGAATAAAAAAAAATGCACATTTCAAAGCATCTTTAAACGCTGTCGTTTCTCTGAAGACGCATAGTTTCTAAGAGGAAGTCAGGCTCGTGTAAACAGAGTAATATTTCAAACCACGGCCTGGCTCTCAATCTGTGCGCCTGGAAGGCATGGGCAGTGGGTTACTGCTGTCGCCTCGGCTTTATCTCCAGCCTCCCTTTTGTTTGCTTTAGTCTAAGCTGTGTTTGAGAGCCGAGCAGGTGGCGGGCCAGTTTTTTACGTTTTGATGTCATAAGCTAATCATTCGCTCTCTCTCTTATCTGCTGTGGGTGGGTGTGGGGCAGCAGGTGACCAGCGGACAGTTTTGGTGGAAAGGGGGGGCTTTGTAAACATCCTCTTATCCGCAAGAGCACTTCAGGTGAGCTCTTGGGTCACACCCTGCTGAAGGACACAATAGGTATTAACAGCAGGAGCAAGCAGAAAACAAGCTACTGTAAAATGGTGTGATTTGAAGGAACAGTTAAGATGAAGCATTTGTAATTATTAACCTAAAGCATCTCCTGGCCTTAGGACTTTGTTTTCTATAAAGAACACAAAAGGAGATGTTTATATAACTGTCCTAGGTTGCTTTTCCAAACTAAAATGGCTAAAAGGCTGCATGATTTGGAGAAAAATCTATGTAAATCCAATGTGTTTGTAAATAAATTAATAAACAAACAGATAAAAGAATGAATGAATGAATGAATGAATGAATGAATGAATGAATGAATGAATGAATGAATGAACAAACGAGCGAACAAATGTATAGATGAATGAACAAACGAATGAACGAACAAACAAATAAAAGCCTCCAACAAATAAAAAGCTTTTAGCTTTCAATTTATTTATCAAATTTAATAATTAGAATTACAACTACTATTACAACTACTAAATCAATAATAATTTTGAAAATATTTAAACAAAAATATTAATAAAAGAATGCATTTATTTTATTATTATTTACAATTATTAAAATGACAAATTATTATTATTATTATTGTTATTATTAAAATTATTAAATGAAAATATAAAAATGACAAAGTAATAAATATATATAAAATAATTATAATATTTGATTATAATTTTTTTATTTAAAAAATATATATTTAATTTTATTTATTTATATTTATATTTATTTTTTATTAATAATTATTATTTTATATAATTATTTTTATTTTATTAATTTTTTATTAATTTATTTATTTATAATTATATGTATTTTATTTTTAAATATATATTTACTGGCTGGGTACTACTCAGATAGACATAACAATATGGAATAAATGACTTTTGTTAATCTTACTTTTCATGCCAACTTTGAGGCAACCCAATCTCGGAGCAGATACGGAATTTGTGTAGAGCACCATTTACTGTAAATCAGCCTTTCTTGCTTGCTGAAAACACTGATGGTTTCAATGTTTTTATTTTTTTAGGCTTTTAGGCTTACTTCTTTCACAAGTAAGCTGTGGGGTTCCACAATGCTCAGTTCTTGGTTCATTGGCTTTCACGTTATACACAGCTACCTGTCAGATATCTTGTCATTGATCCCAGTTGTAAGAGCAATGAATAATAACTCGACTTCTAGTTGATAATTTGGAATAGTGACAGAAGGTAGATTTTTTTAGATGAATCATCTGTTGATTTGCATCCCAATCATCACAAATACTGCAGAAGACCTATTGGAACTGCCATGGACCCACGATTCTGACAGAAATCAGTCAAGTTTAGTGAAGGAAAAATCATGGTTTTGGTTTACATTCAGATCTGCAGAGTGGATGGCAACATCAACAGCCTGAGGTATCAAGACATTTTTGCTGCCTGTTACATTACAAACCACAGGAGAGGGCAAATTCTTCAGCAGGATAACGCTCCTCTTACTTCAGCCTCCACATCAAAGCTCCTGAAAACAAATAGGATCAAGGTGCTTTAGGATTGGCCAGCCCAGTCACCAGAAATAAACATTATTGAACACGTCTGGGGTAACATGGAGGAGGAGACATTGAAGATGAATCCAAAGAATCTTGATGAACTCTGGGAGTCCTGCAAAAACGCTTTCTTTGGCATTCCAGATGACTTTATTAATCAGTGATTTGAGTCATTGCAGAGATGTATGGATGCAGTCCTCCAAGCTCATGGGAGTCACACACAATATTCATTCTTTTTCCAGTACAGCATCACTTTATATTCTATACTGTACATTATTTCTGTTTAGTGACAAGACCTTTGTCTTAGCACAGTCAAATCTTCCTGTCCTAATTAAATCATAAAAAATCAAGGCATGATCATATTTTATTTTGGTAAAATAAGCATAATCTAGAGGTCTTTGCCTTTCATATAAACCTCTTCTGATACCAAATGATCAACTAGAAGTCAAGTTATTATTTGTGGTTCCTAAAACTTGGATTGGTGATAAAACTTTTGTCAGGTAGTGTATATGTTAATAATAGAAATTATCCTTAAAAAAAACATGTAGTTTCCACGGTATTGTCAACGATACACCACTCTATATCTCCTCAAAACCTGATAAACTGTATGAATTATAAAAAGTAACAGATTATATCGCCAATATGTAAAATAGCATAACTAATAACTGGTCCCACTTTATATTGTGGCCTTAACTAATATGTACTAACACAGGAACTAATAGTTAGTTACAATGTACTTATTGTGTAAATACATGTATTTACTGTGTACTTATTCTTGATTGAATACATGTATGTAATTACATCTTTAACTTTTGTAATTACATTTGTAAATACACTGTTGACCATCCCTTACACCTTAACCCACCCTTAAACCTACCCATGCCACCAAACCTGTCCATAACCCAACCTCTATCCCAACTCAAAAGCACCACAAGTGTTCTCAAATACATTATAAACACAGTAAGTACATTGTATTTATTTTTTGATGTAAGTACATAGTAGTTAAGGACACTTAATATAAAGTGGGACCTAATAACTTTATATCACTATATCAGATAAAGTTTAGGTCTTGCTTATAAGACCCAAAACCTGTTGTGCAAAAATTTGGAATACTGCCTAAACCTTTATGGATGTTCAGTTCTCATTGTCAGTCAAAATTTAAGGGATAATTGTATGTAGCTACCTGTCATTTGTCAAACATCTGTTTATTCAAATTATGGCAATTGAGTAAAAATACCTGTGGCTATACCTGTATTTTTTGGTTGACATATTTAAATATATGCAAATGTAAATTTTATGGCCTGCATTGGAAGTAGTTTACCAAATAAACAGAATATCTGCTGGCCAACACAGCAAATTTACATTGTTTTTTAATGTGGGGAACTTGTGTACCCTCATACAGAGCAATGCTTAATGACTGCAGCTTTGCAAAATGTTGTGTTTTTATGCTTTATTTCTGATATTGTGTCATAATCCCTCCCCCATAGACTCCTGTTGTAGACCCCAGGGCCGTCCAGCTCGGCTCGGTCTTTGTGCGCGGTCTGACCTACCTCATCGCAGCCAACAGCGCTTGTGGTTTCCCGTTCCCAATGGATGAGCTCATGCCATGGAAGTGCTTCGACGGCCTGCTCTTCCACTCCAAGTATCTGCAAGCCCACTCAGGCGCTTCAACAGAAGAGCTCCTCGAAGGCAGTGTAAGTAACTGGAAAAATGCCACCGGCTCTGTTTAAACTTGGGATTAACATCTGTCGAGGGACGAGCCGCTCACAAGTGGTCAGTTGAGACAGATACTTACGTTTCATTCTCACCACAAACATGACCTCTCGAAGCCACACACAACCGGCCACAAAGAGTACTTGTTTGAGCTAAAATGCTTGATTGACAGATGAGTGGGCGGGCTTTTATGGACGCCTGGGACGCATCAGGACGGATTGGTTTTCACAATACAAATGCAGCGTTGTCACATACATTTCTGATGAAGCTGATCAGATCACCCCCAATGTTTTTAGTTCTGACCACTTGTGCTTGGATCTCGAGAGTATTATTATCAGATGTAAACAGGGCTCCTATGTATGTGTGTGTGTGTGTGTATGCGTGTCTTATATTGGAGCTTTACACAGGCCTATTAACATGCTAAATGAAAATCAGGTCATTGTATGGCCCACACATATTTTGTTTACTGAATTGGGTTTAAATTTTGTTTACATGTCTATGGTGTACTGGAAAACAGTTACAGAATCTCTTTTGTTTTTGATTGCTGTAATGTTTTTTGGAGGGGGGCAAGGACCAAATCATCTAAGTACATTTTTTTTAACCCGCACATATAAACATGGGTTGGTAATTATGAATGCAGTCAAGAACTGAGTCAGACTGTGCAGGGTCACCTCTTGTTCTCATGGAGGTCTTCTTGAACAGATTGCAACAGATCATTATAAGTAACATAAGAATGTTCAAATATCAAAACATCAAACCAAGCGCAATCTCAAAGCTGATGTTGCAGGTCGTATTCTCTGTATTAATTTAATTTTTCTCAGTCTTATTTTAAGTACTTCAATTACTTTATTTTCAATATTCCTAATTGTGTTTCCTAAAGTACACTACCTGACAAAAGTCTTGTCGTTGATCCCACTTGTAAGAGCAACAAACAATATCTTTTTTTTTTTTATTAGAATATGCAAAAATCATACAAATACAAGAAAACACCAACAAATAACAAATACAAAGCAACAAAACAAAACAAAAACAACAACAATATAGTCAGGTACTGGTATGTGCATGAGTGTGCGCTTGTGTGTTTGCATGTAAAGGTAACTTGGTTGACAGGTCAGAGTACATACATAAGGAACAATAATAGTCAATAAATGAAGCAAGTGTCACAGATATAAATAAAGCATATAGAAAGAAACCAGTCAGGGGTATGGAGTAACAACAATGCTTATTAATGTATGATAGTAAAAATGAAAGTAAAAAGAAAGAAAGGACAATAGTAGTTAACTGACAATAAATAACTGACAATAATAATAATAAATCACAAGTGCTACACCAACTACTACTACAGAAAGTTACTTATATTACAACTACTACTGCTTCTACTACAGCCACAACCACGACTAATACTACTACAATGTCTACTAATACTGATACTACTACAACGACTACCACTGCTGATACTACTATAGCGTTTGCTACAACTAATACAACAACATCTACTGCTGCTACTACTACTACTACCACAATCACTTCTACTACATCTACATCAACAACATCTACTACTGATATTACTACACCAACAACGACTACTACTACTGTAACAACCACACCATTACTGCTTCTGCTACTACTATGCCAATGACATCTACTACTACATGAACTACTACTTCAATAATCTCCATAACAATTACTCAATTACAATCGATACTATTACAATGACTACTACTTCAACTACTACTACTACTACTACTACTACCGCTACAACTACAACAACTGCAACCTTAATAATGATAATGGTATAAATACTTGTAATAATGATAATGAAAAGATAACAGGACAAGTTAGAACAGTAATAATAATAATGATTACAAAAAGTAAAAGTAATACCATTTATGACAAAGGTGTCGAGGAGAGGGGAGAATGGGAAATCAGGGAGAGGACAAGTAATAATAATAATAATAACAATAATAATAATAAATAATAATAATACTAGTAAGTATTAAGTAAAAGGGGAAAGAGGAAAAGAGAAAATAAACTAATAATAATAAACAAAAATTAATAATATAATAATAAATAAATAAATAAATAAACAGAAGAGAAAGGGGAGGAGTAGAAGAAAAAGAAAAGAAGCAAAAAGAGTGAAAAAAATAAAGTTCAGCAAACAAAGCAATGAGAATAAGCAAAAAAATGAATAAACAATATCTTGACTTCTAGTTGATCATTTGGAAAAGTGGTAAAAGGTTGATTTTTCAGATGAATCATCTAATCATTACAAATATTGCAGAAGACCTAGTGGAACCCGCGTGGATCCAAGATTCTCATAGAAATCAGTCAAGTTTGGTGAAGGAAAAGTCATGGTTTGGGGTTCCAACGGACCACTCCGACAGTGAAACAGACCACTCCAATGTAGCAGGCAAACTCATTTGTTCAAAATGACAGAATCGTTCAAGAACGACCCATCACTGACGCGACATGGAGGAACATGCAGTGCCTGTGTTGTATCGAAATCTGACTCCTGGGCAGTGTTGCCAGATTCGGTGGTTTCCCGCCCAATTGGGCGGTTTTGTATTTGTTTTTGCAGGATAAAAAGTGACATAGGCGATAGTGAAAATTTGGGCGGTTTTGCAACGTCGTGCCCGCCAGCCCCGGTCTTCATTTATAAACCTGTTATGATCTCCCAAAGAAATGCTATAGCCCGCGTTCTTCACATACAGACAGTTGACTGATTCACATACAGTAGCTGACTGATCTCCCCCCGCCCCCTCCTAGAATCAGTCAGCTACATCTGGCAACACTGGTCCCGGGAAAAATCGGACTCCCCCTCGTGTACATGCACTTCACACAGCGATTTATCGGAAACCTTTTATCGATCAATTCTTCCGCAGTTGACAGCAAGAACGAACATAGAAGCGTTTTCAAATTGACAAGCAGCACCTGAATGTGTTCAAAAGAATTGAAAACGCCAAGATGGTATGAATTTATACCGCATTTCGAAAGTGAAACCTCCTCATATTCACTGATTATAAGTTCAGTATTTATTACACGACAGTCTATTCTTTACATTTACACATTATAACACATTTAGCTCGGTGGTCTGGTCTGTTTACATTTATATGCTTAACCAGCATTTTATCACAGTACTCTGACACAATTTCGTTACCTCTCATACCTATAGTCTGTTTGTTTTCATCTCCTTATTTAATATTCAGTAAAACAGGTTTAGTCAAAACAAAACAAAAGAAGAAAAACCTGTACTGTATTATATTTTTCAAAGTTATTTTGTAGCTGTTATTATTATTTTTTTTGCAGCTGTTTATTTGTAAACATAGAGGGAAACCCTTGTGTTTGAATTATATTTTGCTCAAAAACTGTTTAATAAAGTTTTATTCAAGGTTTTAACTCTCAAGTAACCATTTATAAGAAAATACCGGATATATAACCTATACCGTCATTCCTCCTAAAAATACAGAGATATGATTTTTGGCGATCTGCAGAGTGGATGGCAACATCAACAGCCTGAAGTGTCAAGATATTTGTGCTGCCCATTATATTACAAACCACAGGAGAGGGCAAATTCTCCAGCAGGATAGCGCTCCTTCTCATACTTTAGCCTCCACATCAAAGCTCCTGAAAGCAAAGGTCATCAAAGGTGCTCCAGGATTGGCCAGCCCAGTCACCAGACATGAACATTATTGAGCATGTCTGAGGTAAGATGGAGAAGGAGGCATTGAAGTTGAATCCTAAAAATCTTGACAAACTCTGAGAGTCCTGCAAGAAATCTTTCTTTGCCATTCCAGATGACTTTATTAATAAGTGATTTGAGTCATTGCAGAGATTTATTGATCCTCCAAGCTCATGGGAGTCAAACACAATCTTTTTCAAGTGCACCCTTATGACTTTATATTCTGTAACCGTGTATACATTCTTTTTGTGACTATTGTGTGAGTTTCATTAATTATAAATAAATGTATTGGAGGGAGATTTGGAATTCTGTATCGTATATGTATTATTATTCTTTAAATATGACTTTTATCTGTTGTGTTTTAGTCCTCCTGGACGTCTTTGTTCCAGTCTGTCAAAGAGCTGGTGCTGGAAGTCTGCAGAAAGCACAACAGTCCCGTCCACAGCCGACCGCGCAGACGACAGTACAGAGACGGTGCGCATCACTCTCAATTCCCCAGTTAATTTCTTTTACTTAATATAAGCAATCTTTTACATTTTCTACATCATGTGATGTAGCTGAAAACATTTAGATTTATTTCAGAGAATGATATATTTGTAACACTTTACTTGAAGGGCGTGTTAATAAAACTGACCATGACCTTAAATGTATACATTATTATAGAATTATATATTTAAATATATACGTTATTAGAACAGTAACGTTACATCGAGAAGCGGTGAACCGATAATACTGCACATGCGTGATTCAGTGAACCAAACACAGTACAGCCTGCTGTGTGACTGAACAGAACTTGGAACAACTGCAGCGCGGGTAAACCGAGGGCTTAAATGGGAAGATCTGGTGAAAAACGTCAGTTTATTTCATAACAGACAATCGTAATGGAATTTAAATAAGTGAAGCATGATTCAGTTGGGTTTACACTTAGTAAAACTTTACTGTAAGACATTTTTCAGATCTTGGTGATGTTTTAACTGACTGAAATTACTATTGCTGGCTACATGATGTTGAGTCCTAACATCCATGTTAGAAATCTGAATTTCCCATCTCCAGAGCCGGATTAATAATTCAGATGCCACTGGGCACAATGTCTTGTAGGCCCCCTATTGCCGCACCCGATAGTTCAATTGAAAAATAAGATTAACATATTTGTTAAATAAAATTAATCTATAATGTATTGACCACATTTTAAAATAAATGATATACACTACATATATTTCTAGTTTACACAGATTTAACTTATTTTTAAAGCATTTAAAGCACACTTTGAAAAAAAAAATACTAATACAACTAGAGGAAATTAATGGATTTTAATGTACTTGTTCAAGTTCACTGAAGCAGTACTAAGTTATATTTAAGGGTATTTTTAATGTATAACTTCTACAAACTTATAATGCACATGATTTGGATATAACACCTCTCCAATCCAGTTCTATCTGAGTCCTCCATAATACACACACTTATTAATGATTTCTGCTTGTCTTCTTCGTGATGAAGAGTAGGCAAAATCTAAGTGCGGACTGGCCCCTTGGATTGTGCCCATAATGCCCATTGGTTAATCCGGCCCTGCCCATCACTACTGTGTGTCTAACCTCGCAAGCAGCCTTTCTCACATATTGTACATAGGGCTGCTATCTTGTGGGCGGCTGTATTTGAATTTGAGGATGGGTTGATGGTTGTGGTAGATGATAGTGTTCATGTATTTTCTGAATACATGTTTCAAAAAATGTATGACTGCGTTTTTATTATACAATATTTATCCTGTTATCCAAACAAATATCCTCATTTAGAAAAAAAAACAAACAAACTAATACTGAAACTAATAAAAACTAAACCAAAACTAAAACATTTTAAGATATAGAAACTAATAAAAACTAGGAAATCTGCCTCTAAAACTAAATAAAACTAACTGAATTTGAAAACAAAAAATCAAAACAAAATAGAAACTAAAACTAATGAAAAATCCAAAACTATTATAACCTCGATTGTCAGGCATGAAATCTCCTTCATATTCATGATCTGTCAAGTCATATTTGTCTTATAAACACCTCCTTCAAGTAGAGTGTATTTTTTATTATTATTATTTTTTTTTTTTTTGTATTCTGTGGACATCTAAGGAGATTTCTGCAGGTTTGGATTTTTGTGGACCTGGTTGTGACTCAAACAAATGGAATACAAATACACGCTGAGATGTCCAGGTTTTGTGCACGTAAACAATACCCAGCGGTCTTCATAACACCCTCCATCTGGTCTGCGACAGTGGAAACAATCGGTTTGGCACACTACCTCAGATGGAAAGGATGCTTTGTCATAACAAGAATAATTCTGGGTTACTTTTTATAGGTAGCAATCTATATTAAGTAACATAACAAGACAACGAAATTACAACGTGGTGGCTGTTACAAACTCCTTGAGCCCCTTTTGCTTTTTACCACCATCCAGAGTTTTGTGGTTCTGTCCTAAGATTAAAAGAGACCTTATGGTGAAATTGTCTCCATCTGGTTTCCTTCTTGATGTCGACCAGCTCATGAACTGCTGGTGTTGTGTTTTGGAGGCAAAAAAAAAGGGCTGTTTTTTGCCATCAGATATTTTAGTCGGATTATGGCCATGTTTTGAATCTCAAGATTTGTCTTGTTAGATTGATGTTCGTTTGTTTATGCTTGTTTTCACCAGTCTGGAATTTACAGATCACTTTATTTTGTCATACGCCGCAAAACAGAGCAAAACATGTTTTGTAGAATCATAACAATCTAAAGAATTGAATGTAGGATTTTGTTAGAAATGTTTTTTAAAAGATACTAAACATGATCATATATATACATATATATATATATATATATATATATATATATATATATATATATATATATATATATATATATATATATATATATATATATATATATATATATAAATATATATACATACACACACACACACGCACACGGTTGAAGTCAGAATTATTAGCCTCCCGTTAAATTTTTTTCGTTATTTAATATTTCCCAAATGATGTTTAACAGAGCCAGGAAATTTTCACAGTATGTCTGAGATAATATTTTTTTCTTCTGGAGAAAGTCTTATTTGTTTTATTTCGGCTAGAATTAAAGCAGTTTTTAATTTTTTTAAAAACATTTTATTTTGGTTTTCAATTGTCTACAGAACAAACCACTGTTATACAATAACTTGCCTAATTACCCTAACCTGCCTAGTTAACCTAATTAACCTAGTTAAGCCTTTAAATGTCGCTTTAAGCTGTATATAAGTGTCTTTCTATAATCTTACTATAGTGTTATTATAATAAAAATATCTAGTGAAATATTATTTACTGTCATCATGGCAAAGATAAAATAAATCAGATATTAGAAATTAGTTATTTTTAGATTTTATTATTTTTAGAAATTTGTTGGAAAAAAATCTTCTCTCCTTTAAACAGAAATTAGGGAACAAAATAAATAAATAAATAATTTAATTAATTAATTAATTAATTAATTAAATTTAAAATAATCAAAGGGGGCTAACATTATATACTGTATATTATTTATACAACTGTATATTATGTCAAAACAAACTTTTATTTTGGATATTATTTAATATAATAATATATGGGTATATTATTTAAAAATATTATTTGGATTATTCACGATTAGTCTTAATTGCCTAGCACAGTTTTTGTTTTTGTAAATAAACTTTAAAATCAATAGATATTTAAATATAATATAAAAATGATTATTTAATTAATGATATAAAATTAAATATTGATATTTTGATATTTAATAAATAAATTTATTATTTTAGGTAATTATTCATATTATTTTATTCATATTTAAGGTCATTACATTTAATAAAATTTATTAATTTCATAAAAGTCTAACAGTTTGGTCAAACTTTATTTTGATGGTCCATTTGTTGAATTGAAGTTCACTGCATCTACCTGCAAACTAATTCTTATTAGATTATAAGTAGACTGTTAGGTTAGGGTTAGGGTTGGGGTTAGGGTAAGTTGACATGTACTTGCAAAGTTTCTTATAGTCAGTTAAATGTCTGTTGAAGGAGCATATCAACAGATATTAAGTAGACAGTCTACTAATACTAATACATGGACTATCAAAATAAAGTGTTACCTACAGTTCAGTCAAGTTCCAAAACAGAAAAACAAATCCTACTCTTTCCTGAAAAAGTCGAAACTAGTTTAAATGTCAATGTGGTGATTCTCTCATTTCTTTTCTGCTACATAAACTGCGCTTCTTTTCCCTGAACTTAATTCACCCCATTATTTTTCTGTAACTGAGAAGATTGTTTTGAATCTCAGATCCTCTAAAGTGTCGATTGCAGAAATTTTGTCAGGCTAGTCGAATATAAAAAGTCTGGTTTTAATTTATGTGCGTTCAAGGCAGTAATCACGGCTTCAGTCTTCTGGGGACGTGGTGGTGAAGTTCAGACTACGGAATTGTACGTTTTAAATTTCCAGTGATGCTCCGCTGCAAATACTAATTGTCAGAGAGTCAAACCTCCAATTAAAACAGCAGTTAAATGCTTCTTTTATTGCCTCAGTGCGGCCTGTGGAGGTTGATGATGAGCCTGGAGAAAGACGACCCCAGATCCATCATCCCACACGCCAGGACTTCAGAGCTCCAGCACACCACCAGCAAGGTACCACACAGAAGACTTGGCCATAAAAAGGCTTAAAGGGGTACTTCACGTCAAAAAAGGCAATTCTGTCATCACTTACACTCCCTCAGGTTGTTCCAAACTCATTCATTTCATTGTTCTGCTGAACACAAAAGAAGATATTTGGAAGAACGTCTGTAACCAAACAGATCCCGCCACCAATTTACTTCCCTTGTTTAAAAAAAAAAAAAGAATGGTCGCTTACAATCTTCCACATATCTTCCTTTGTGTTCAGCAAAACAAAGAAATTAACATGGGTTTGGAACAACCTGAGGGTGAGTAAGTGATGACAGAATTTTCAGTTGTGGATGAGCTGTCCCTTTAAGGCTTGTATGAAAGCATATATTCATTTGGTTTGTCTTTGTTTTTATAAGTAAGAGGTCAATGTGTTGTTTAATATATAAATATGATACAAGTGTAATTTCCTCTATAGATTATAGGCCAAGAGCAAGACATCCAAAGAGAGGAAGGTATCACCTCGCACCCAGGTGAGTGAGAGATCTATCTATCTATCTATCTATCTATCTATCTATCTGTCTGTCTGTCTGTCTGTCTGTCTGTCTGTCTGTCTGTCTGTCTGTCTGTCTGTCTGTCTGTCTGTCTGTCTGTCTGTCCGTCTGTCTGCCTGCCTACTGTCTGTCTGTCTGTCTGTCTAGCTGTTTGTCTGTCTGTCTGTCTGTCTGTCCGTCTGTCTGTCTGTCTGCCTATCTATCTATCTGTCTGTCTGTCTGTCTGTCTGTCTGCCTGCCTGCCTGCCTGCCTGCCTGCATGCCTGCCTATCTATCTATCTATCTATCTATCTATCTATCTATCTATCTATCTATCTATCTATCTATCTATCTATCTATCTATCTATCTATCTATCTATCTATCTATCTGTCTATCTATCTATCTATCTATCTGTCTGTCTGTCTGTGTCTGTCTGTCTGTCTGTCTAGCTGTCTGTCTGTCTGTCTGTCTGCCTGCCTATCTGTCTATCTATCTATCTATCTATCTATCTATCTATCTATCTATCTATCTATCTATCTATCTATCTATCTATCTATCTATCTATCTATCTATCTATCTATCTTCTATCTATCTATCTACCTACCTACCTACCTACCTACCTGTCTGTCTGTCTGTCTGTCTGTCTGTCTGTCTAGCTGTTTGTCTGTCTGTCTGTATGTCCGTCTGTCCGTCTGTCTGCCTGCCTACTGTCTGTCTGTCTAGCTGTTTGTCTGTCTGTCTGTCTGTCCGTCTGTCTGTCTGTCTGCCTATCTGCCTATCTATCTATCTATCTATCTATCTATCTATCTATCTATCTATCTATCTATCTATCTATCTATCTATCTGTCTGTCTGTCTGTCTGTCTGTCTGTCTGTCTGTCTGTCTGTCTAGCTGTCTGTCTGTCTGTCTGTCTGTCTGTCTGCCTGCCTGCCTGCCTGCCTGCCTGCCTGCCTGCCTGTCTGTCTGTCTATCTATCTATCTATCTATCTATCTATCTATCTATCTATCTATCTATCTATCTATCTATCTATCTATCTATCTATCTATCTATCTAACTGTCTGTCTGTCTGTCTGTCTGTCTGTCTGTCTGTCTGTCTGTCTGTCTGTCTATCTTCTGCCTGTCTGTATCCTTGTCCGGCTGTCTAGCAGAATGTTTACTTTTGTCATCTTTTCTTCTATATTTTGCTGCAGATGGACCTATTCTCAGAACTAAACCAGACTGACGGATGATAAAATGAGTGAATAGCCTCTGGTGGAAACTGTTGTCCTCCACAGAATCAAGCAGCGATGAACTGCATTCAGATGGGAATATTCATGTTCTCGCTTGGCCTAATTCAGTTCCCACCCTTTTGTTTTGACTGCAGATAATTATTGACAGACGCCAAAGCTCATGGACGTCTGCATGAATGTGCAGTTTTCATACACAGACAGAGATAACCCTCCCATTTGTGTTCAGTGATATCCTGAAAAGCCCTCAGAATTATATCCTATAGTGAGATTACAGCCTATTTTCTTCTTTTTCTTCTTCTTCTTCTTCTTCTTCTTCTTCTTCTTCTTCTTCTTCCATGTGGATATGAATCAGTGACCAAAATGGAAGCTTCCTAAACCGTGTGCCAAACCCATTCATTCAGCACAGACACTAATTAGTCTCAGATGATCTCTTACCTTTCAACTGCTGGTTTGGCATCGACTCCATTCGTTCGCAATTACAACCATTATTTGTCTCCCTCAACACGTTCAGAATCTAGATTTTCAAGCAGCCATTCTTTTAAAAGGAAATTGTTGATAATGTGTGTCACAGCATCGAAAAAACGGTGGTCAATGTGATCCAAAGCAGCCGGATGACGAGATGATTGGAATAAATTGTGGTTCTGGCACATCACGACCCAAATGCTCCCAGTTTAACCTCACATTGTGTTGATACTCTTCTGTTTCATGTCTGTCCTGTCTGAAAGTGCTAGTATTACTTAAACTCTTTACGTTTACTCATGCCGTGTTTAATGTCAGTCACGCAGAAACACTTATTATCATTATATATAATAATAATATTGAAACAGATTTTGCTTCTTAATACTTTTGAAGAAACCCTGATACACTTCACTGTTAACAATTTCCTGTAAAATCAAAAATAACAACGGCAGGAGTTCGCCTGTAACTTATTGTTAATCAATTACAGCAAAAATACTGTATTTACATTAAAGCATATGTATTTATATATATATATATATATATATATATATATATATATATATATATATATATATATATATATATATATATATATAAATACATATGCTTTAATGTAAATACAGCAA
Organism: Danio rerio; assembly: GCF_052040795.2. Lineage (NCBI taxonomy): Eukaryota > Metazoa > Chordata > Actinopteri > Cypriniformes > Danionidae > Danio > Danio rerio. The sequence continues at coordinate 6,155,046 of NC_141033.1, forward strand.
CATTGAAACAATTTTAATCTCAAGAGAATCGATCCACAGGCTAGAAAGCACCCTAAGTCTATATATATATATATATATATATATATATATATATATATATATATATATATATATATATATATATATATATATATATATACATACACATACATTAATATATATACATTAATATATATATAATATATATATATATATATATATATATATATATATATATATATATATATATATATATATATACATACATTAATATATATATATATATATATATATATATACAGTATATAGACTTAGGGTGCTTTCTAGCCTGTGGATCGATTCTCTTGAGATTAAAATTGTTTCAATGTTGCTTTTTGTTCTTGGTGCGGTTCACTTTTTCTCTGCAAAGTTGCTAAATGGACCAAAAGAGCTAAAACAAGTCACGTGCGAGTAAACTCTCCTTACATTGGTCAGAGTTTCACGGTTTATTTTGGGGAGTCCTGCTCAGCTGTCATGAGTCCTTATTTTAATTTATGATGATGAGCATCAAGACATTATAAGTGAAAAGCTGCGCTTTCATTTTGAATGGTGACGCCCACAGACATCACCGCCAATTATAAATCAGAGGTAAGACTCTCTCATACATAGCAGTTGGCTTATACATTATAGGCTTTACATTATAGAGAGAAGTAACAGATAAACCAAGAATGCAGTTCGGTCAAAGAGAAACAGCTCTCGTTAGTAGTTAACATGCTTTCACTTTTGTTTTTTACATGAAACGCACATTTATGGGTTGGAATGACATCCTGCCTCATTCATAATTCTCTCTTTATATAGCCGTATATATGTTACAAATCCATAATACAATGTAATATAGCCGGGCTCGGATTGTTTTGCTTTCTAACTACAATCGATCCGCTGAAAGCACCCTTAAAGTATTTTATATCTTACCTGCAAAATACATACAGTGACACAACAGTTAAATACTGTGTAATTTTCCATAATTGTAAACAGTGTAAAGTTCGGTTATCCACTGAGCATCTTTAAATGGTCTAAAAATGACAATTAAGACATTGTTAATGTAAGTTTAGTTAGCAGTTAGCACTATTTACAGCTGGATTAATATTAATATTAAACTACAATAAAAGTGTGCCAAGAAAATAATCCCCACACCATTACACCACTACTAATTGTTGATACAAGGCCGGATGGATCCATGCTTTCATGTTGTTGATGGCAAATTCTGACTCTATCATCCGAATGTCGCAGCAGAAATCGAGACTCGTCAGACCAGGCAACGTTTTTCCAATCTTCTATTATCCAATTTTGGTGAGCCTGTGTGAATTTTAGCCTCAGTTTCCTGTTCTTAGCTGACAGGAGTGTCACCCGGTGTGGGCTTCTGCTGCTGTAGCCCATCCGCCTCAAGGCTGGACGTGTTGTGCGTTCAGGGCTGCTCTTCTGCAGACCTCAGCTGTAAAGAGTGGTTATTTGAGTTACTGTTGCCTTTCTATCTGCTCAAACCAGTCTGGCCATTCTCCTCCAACATCAACAAGGCGTTTGCACTCACAGAACTGCCGCTCACTGGATATTTTCTCTTTTTCATACCATTCTTTGTAAACCCTAGAGATGGTTGTGTGTGAGAATCGCATTTGATCAGCAGTTTCTGAAATACTCAGACCAGCCCATCTGGCATCAACAGCCATGCCATGTTCAAAGTCATTTAAATCCCCTTTCTTCCTCATTCTGCTGCTTGGTTTGAACTGCAGCAGATCATCTTGACCATGTCATGCCTAAATGCATTGAGTTGCTGCCATGTGATTGGCTTATTAGAAGTTTGTGTTCACACAATTGAAGTCACAATTACTAGCCCTCCTGTGTTTTTATTTATTTATTTTTTAATATTTCCCAAATGATGTTTAACTGAGCAAGGAATTTTTCACAGTATTTCCTAAAATATTTTTTCTTCTGGAGAAAGTCTTATTTGTTTTATTTCGACTAAAATAATAGCAGTTTTTAATTTTTAAAAACCATTTTAAGGTCAATATTATTAGCCCCTTCATGCGTTTTATTTTAGATAAAGAGCAAACCATCATTATGCAATGATTTGTCTTAATTATTTTATAATATTTTAATGTTTTTCATTATCTTAAACTTTGACTGATCGTATAATGTTTGCAAAGTGCTGATCTGAAACTAAAATTAATGACTAATAAATGTATTACTTTTTTGGTCCGTTTCTCTGTTTGCCCGTAAGGCTGTGAAACCTCAGCTATCATCAAACACCAGCGAAAATAGGATACGGAGAATGTTCCAAAGCCATAGTGGTCATCGCACAGCTCTTCCTCCTATCTATAGAGATGAGCCGTGGTAATGAAACACAGTGCTAGACAAACACGTGACTTGGCCGAACATCAAATATAGTCATATAGGCACAGCAGGAAAGTGAGGCGACTGATTTATTCATGCAAAAAATGGAGCAGATTGACAAAGCTTTGGCAATTGAAAAGTGTTTTGAATAAACAGTAGGGGATCACCAACAAACTGAAAACCGTGAAACCACCGTTGACATCCAATAGTAAATCACATATCAGTTAGAAATAAGGGGTAAAGGCAATTTAAATAGTGCTTTGGGAAGGATGAAATATGAGCTTTAATTTTTTAGGTAAAGTGTGACATTATTGTATTAATTTGGCAGTCAAGTCAAACTATATTGACACAGACTGTATTATGAATGCATAAAGATGTAGTTCACCTTAAAATCACAATTTTATTCACTCACCTCGGGTAATATAAGATGTAGATCTCTTGAGTAGAACATTAAATAATGATTTGTAGCTGAAAACATGGCCCTCGCTGATCATCAAATCGGGCGTCACAGCCCTTCATGGGCCAGCCAGAGGTAGCCTGACTGCCAATAGGTATCGAGATGAGATCCATGTGAGACCATATGCTGGTGCGGTAGGCCCTAGGTTTCTCCTATTGCAAGACAATGGTAGACCTCATGTGGCTGGAAAGTGTCAGCAGTTCCTGTAAGACGAAACCACTCATGCTATGCACTGGCCCGCCAGTTTCCCAGAGCTGAATCCAATTGAGCACATCTGGGACATCATGTATTGCTTCATCCACCAATGATACGTTGCACCACACTGTCCAGGAGTTGGCGGATGCTTTAGTCCAAGTCTGGGCGGAGATCCCTCAGAAGACCATCTGTCACCTCATCAGGAACATGCTCAGGTACGTGGAGGTACTACTGAGCCTCATTTTGACTTGTTTTTAGGATATTACATCGAAGTTGGATCAGCCTGTAGTGTGTTTTTTTCACTTCAATTTTGAGCGTGACTCCAAATCCAGACCTCCATGGGTTAATAAATTTGATTTTCATTGATCATTCTTGTGTGGTTTTGTTGTCAGCACATTCAACTATGTAAAGAGCAAAGTATTTAATAAGAATATTTCATTCATTTAGATCTAGGATGTGTTATTTTAGTGTTCCTTATATTGTTTTGAGTAGTGTATGATAAAAAAAGCATAAAATTCAGATTTATTCATGTCATGTGGTGTCTGGTTTGAGGTTAGCATCTTGAGCTAATGCACAAAATGGTGGAAAATGTCTGCTATGTTATTGTCAACTTACTTTGAAATTTTAGAGAATTTCTCATTCACTTTTAACTATAATATATTAAATATTTATAGAATTGTGTATTTGGCATTACATGTGGTGTCTGGTTTCAGGTTAGCATCTTGAGCTAATGCACAAAATGGTGAAAAATGTCAACTCTGTTACTGGGTAAAGTCTAGATCGGATATGCGGCCGACCAGAAGTGCGATATGCACATTAATAAAGCAGCATTTTTTAATGACACTGTATAACAATGGTTAATATTTTTACAGTACTGTGATGGTTGAGTTTAGGGTTGGGGTGGGGGTAGGCGTTAAAAAATACAACAAATGAGAAATTTAATAAATAATAGAAATATTTCTCGTTAACTTACGGCCGCAAATGTATCCGCTCTAGCAACAACCCTGTTACTGTGATATTTCAGTGAATCTCTCATTTATTTTTTTAACTATAATATGATGAAATTACATACAATTCTGTTTTAGACGTGGAAAATGGATTCAATTGGATTCAGGTCTGGGATCCTGCAAATGCATAGAGACTCCCGAATGCCCACAAATGAATGATAATCTCCCGGAAATCGCATGTCTCCCGCCCAGTCCTGAAATACATCACGTACCCCTCTCCACCGTACACAGCTCTTCAGGTACGTCGCGCGCCCAACTTGGGATGTCTGTAAAGCACAAAATGGTGGAAAACTCTGCTACCGTGATATTTCAGTGAATCTCTCATTTGCTTTATAAAAACTATAATATGATAACAATACATGCCATTCTGTATTAATCATTATAGGTGGTGTTGGGTTTGAGGTTAGCATCATGAACTAAAGCACAAAATGGTGGGAAATGTCAGCTCTGTTATTGTCAACTCTGTTTCTGTGATATTTCAGGGAATCTCATTCATTTTCTTACTATATATATCATAAGTATTTATGAAATTGTGTTTTAGACATGTCATGTGTTGTCTAGTTTAAGGTTAGCATCTTAAGCTTAAGCATAAAATAGTGAAAAATGTCAGCTCTGTTATTGTCGACTGTAGTTTGTGGTTTAAAAATTCACCAATAAGTTAAACAACAGCTGGAAGAATCAAATGTAGCCATCACATTTAAGCAATTAGCATCATTTTACATTAATAACGGATGTCAGAGTGTACATTTGTTGTATCTTCACCGAGATGTGTTTTACATGATTTGCTGAAAAGGTTTATTGCTAAAAATAAGTTTTCTTTCTTTTTGTTAAAGTCCACATAAACCGGAAGCTGCGACCATTTTCTTCTTCCTATTGTGAGAAAGTTCCTCGAGAAACAGAATATTGAATGAGAAAACAGCGGGCGTGGCTTGTTTTTCGTACCTTAAGCTGGGGTGCATTTCCCAAACAACGACGTAACTCACGACTGAACTTTCATAGTACGATGCATAGTTTGGGAAAAGAACAATGTAGTGCAAGTGTTTCCCAAAACGCGTAGTTTCTCTGTCGCAGATCCATCATTTGAACCACGTTAGTTATAACGTAAAATGCCCATAATGACGCTTTAAACGGGGTGGAGTGACAACTTCTTTAGAGAAGAACCAACACAATCTCACAGCAATTCGTGACTTTTTGATTTAGTTGTTAATTCGTATGATCTAATTCGTACAATTTAGTACGATTTGCTCATCACCCAATGACGGTTGGGTTTGGGGGTGGGGTTAGGTGCCACGCCTACTTTTGAAAATCATACATTTTTGTACGACTGAACTCGTACATATTTGTACGAATTAGCCACTTAACTGACAAAACGTAAAATACTTATGTTTTCTCGTGAGATCAGGCTGGAAGAACCCCATAATTTCTTTGTGCGAATTATATTGTATTGAATTGAAAAAAAATCCAATATTAGTTTTGGTAAAAACATGCACTCGTTTTCCATATTAATTTAAACATATGCAAATGGCACTTATAGGGCCTGGGTTTTCTTACAGATTTAATTGAGAACATTACATAATCTATTCTAAAACATAAAATCACTTACAAAAGCTGACACCTATTTTAATATCATATATAAACCATATAAATAAATAAATAATGAGGCTATTTATTAAGAAATGAAATGTATTATTTATTAGGAAATTTTAAAAAAATCTACTTTAATAATCATATGAATGATGATGATGATGATTATTATTAGTATTATTCAGTAGGATATTGTTTATCTTTTTATTGTTTGACATGCAAACCACTGCAGAAATATAATAATAATATAATAACATGTCATAAACAGTACAGATACTTAATAAATAACCTACTATAAATTAAAAGCACTAATGTATGCACTTTTTTTGTTTTCACAAGCTTTAGACAAGTAAATAAATTCAGCTTTTAAATAATAGGTCACCTATAGCTTTCGTCATGAGCCACGGCTGTGTTCAAAATGACATCAATGTTTTCAAAGTGAGCTGCGAAGGGAGCACAATTGTAAACATGAAGATCGCTAAAACTGAACTGTAAAAATACTTTAAAAGCAAATTACACCTAAGAGAGATGACCTTAATGCTTTTTTATCTATAAAATTTCAAGTTTAAATGATAGAATGTTCTAAATGAATAAGGCATAGGGAGGAACACTGGGAATAGAACATAGCCAGGAACTGTGTTTCTAACTACAGCTCCAGAGGTGTAGTTGCAAGCATACAAGTTTGCGATGCAATGTGCGAATGTTTGTTGAAACGATGGATTTGGGAATACTACGTTTTTAACGATGGAACTTGTGACCAGAGATCTGCGCGGTACTAAATTTTGAATCCCGCTCCCGCCTGCACCTGCCAAGTTTTAGCCCAAACCCGACCGCTCCCGCTTATATTAAGAATTTGTTGTCGCGCTGCCCGACCCGCCCCGTTTTCTGGCCGCCGCGCCCGATCCCGCTAAAGAGCGGGGGAGAACAAAACCGAAAATCACCCAGCTATAGTATACAGTCCAGACAGCCAAGCTGTCTGTATAAACACACACACACAAACAGCACCAAGCACACACACACAGACAAAGCTCTCTCTCGTACGTGCGTGCGCACTAACACACACACACAAGCACCAAGCAGACACACAGGCGTTTGCTGTTATATCAACTCAAAGGGTTGTAATACCATGTATCAAGTACCAATGTAATACCAAAAGGTTTTATATAAAGGTATATAAATACTGAGTCGCGCCAGCTCCGGGCCGCAGCGCACATTACTCTCGGGCTGATTCCGGCTCGCTTACGGCTGCCGCATCTGGCCCGATTGATTCGGGCCGGAATCGGGCAGTGAGTCCACAAGCATCCGGCCCGAGTCCAGCAGCCGGAGCCGGGCCAAGTGGTAAGTCTCCGGCAGGCGAGAATCTAGCTGGAACTGGCCCGAGTGTATTTTGCTATCTGGGAAAGCTCTCTCTCTCATTCGCGCGCGCGCACTAACACACACAAGCGCCAAGCACACACACAGGCAAAGCTCTCTCTCTCTCTCGCATAGCAATATCCGCGGATATTGCTAGACAGCCCCCTCCCGTCCCAAATTAAACCCGTTACCGACCGCTCCCGCGATTTATTCGGAAATTTATTCCCGCGCCGCAGAAATCTGGTCGGGTCCCGCGGCACCCGCGGGACAGCCACGGGAATGCAGACCTCTACTTGTGACCTTAGTTGGCTAACGATGGTTTTCGAAAATGCACCCCAGATTAGTAGTAAGGTAGGCATTTCATTCAGAAAGGTTGAGAAATGGGTTTTGTAGAGTTCCTACAACCTAACAGACACATTTCTCAACATTTCTGTTTGTTGTCAAAACTGACAGTTGGAGGGGCGTGGTTAGGTATGTTAGCCACGCCCAATGCCTCAGACAGATGTAATCTGAGAATTTAACTGTAAACAAACTGGAAGTGCATTTCTAGGTTTTAATTTTAGATTACAAGCGCAGTTTATTTTTTACTTAATGACATGCACAGATGAATCATACACCACAAAACTAGCGATGTGAGCTAACAAAATCATGGCTAGTTTTGATTTCATGTGTACTTTAAATCCAGAAGTGACCATTGTGCATCAATAGGAAAGACTCTGGTGTCGTTAATTCAACAGCAACATTGAATGAAGTTATTTTAAGTGTACAGAATCATTTCCTGTGCAGTGTTTCTGCTTTGATTCTAAATCTGTTTGCTCATCCTGGCACAGGGCCGGGTGCCGATTGTGTGTCCAGGCCTCTTTTTTTTTAAACCAAATAAATAAAACCACCAAGATTAGCAACGCTGCAACACATCGTCCTTTTCATGTGTTTAATTATAGCGTGTGTTTGGATGTGTGCGCTAATGGTAAATATAGGCTCTATTCTCATGGCGGTGCGGTGGAGCGTTAGCAGAGTTAGCGTGAGGGCGAGCGATCGGCCTCAGCGGGAACGCAGCGTTTGTTCTGCAGCGGGTGGTGTGGGCTGGAGGTGGGACGCACGCCGCCACAAGAAGCCAGACTTTGGCACGCTGTCATCGCTGTTTCCCTCTCTGAGCACGAGAGAGAGAGGGAAAGCAGGCATGATGGAGCCAACAATTATCTGGCGCTCGGTTGGTTCTCGGAGACTGAGGGCAGAAGGGGCCGCTCTTTTCTGTCTGGGGGTCTGTATTGGGGCAAGACAGCATGGCTCTGATGGAGAAGACAGATTGTGGGCATCATGTTTTAGACCCCCCATCAAATAAACAGCCATAGCAACATTACATTTACAGTTCTGGTGGATATTTATGTGTGACTTTTTCACTTCAGTCAAGATCACTGACAGCAAGTCTCCAGTTATTAAGTCTGATTAAATGATTCTCTTATTTATGATTCAGATGTAAAAGTTTGAGCTGTTTAAGTCCACCGTATAAAAATTAATGTGTATTGCTGTTTGTATGTTGTTGTTTTTTTCATTCACAGAAGATGAATGCCCTGTTTAATTGCCTTTTATAATATATACAGTGGTTGGACAACAAAACAAAAACATTGGTTTCAATGGGGCCAACAGCAAAAATCTAATGCTGTGGACAATGTAAAACATGTATTGTTCTCTGATGAGTCAACCTTCAGTGTCTTTGCCACATTCGAGAGAGTTACGGTGAGGAGAAGCTTCAAAGAAACATACCTGCCAGACTGTTGCATGCCCAGAGTGAAGGATCAGTGATGGTTTGGGCTGCAATATCATGGCATTACCTAGGCCTATTGCTTGTGCTATCTACCAAATCATTCTGGAGGACCATGTGTACCTAGTGATCCCATAACCAGGCGTGTCAGTTTCATTGTCTAACCCTTGTGTGCACACTGTAAAAAATCAGCAATTTTACGATTTATTTCTGGCAGCTGGGTGGCCGGAAAAAAAGACGTAAAAATAAGGAATGTTAAATTACAAAAATATACCGAAAAATAACATCGGTTGATTTACAGAAATGTACCAGAAATTTGAATTTGAGTATATTTCTGTAATTTTATATTTGTCAATTTATGGTAAATTTCTGTAATTTAATATTCGTTAATTTACAGTGAATTTCTGTAATTTAATATTCGTTAATTTACGGTAAATTTCTGTAATTTAATATTCGTTAATTAAAGGTAAATTTCTGTAATTTAATATTCGTTAATTTAAGGTAAATTTCTGTAATTTAATATTCATTAATTTACAGTAAATTTCTGTAATTTAAAATCTGTTAATTTATGGTAAATTTCTGTAATTTAATATTCGATAATTTAAGGTAAATTTCTGTAATTAAATATTCATTAATTTACGGTAAATTTCTGTAATTTAATATTCATTAATTTACGGTATATTTCTGTTATTTAAAATCTGTTAATTTAAGGTAAATTTCTGTAATTTAATATTCATTATTTACGGTAAATTTCTGTAATTTAAAATCTGTTAATTTATGGTAAATTTCTGTAATTTAATATTCATTATTTTTCTTACAATTTTTCGAGATTTAATGTAATAAGCAACTTATTTTGTTGGTGAAGGACAAATCATAGTTTGGGGTTACATTCAGTATTGGGGCGTGCGAGAGAACTGCAGAGTGGATGGCAACATCAAAGGTAGTATCATATTTTTTTTGCAGCTGTTTATTTGTAAACAGGGAGGGAAACCCTTGTGTTTGAATTATGTTTTGCTCAAAAACTGTTTAATAAAGTTTTAATAAAGGCTTTAACTCTCAAGAAACCATTTATAAGAAAATACCGGATATATAACGTATACCGTCATTCCTCCTAAAAATACAGAGATATGATATTTGGCGATCTGCAGAGTGGATGGCAACATCAACAGCCTGAGGTGTCAAAATATTTGTGCTGCCCATTACATTACAAACCACAGGAGAGGGCAAATTCTTCAGCAGGATAGCGCTCCTTCTTATACTTCAACCTCCACATCAAAACTCCTAAAAGCAAAGAAGCCCAGTCACCAGACATGAACATTATTAAGCATGTCTGGGGTAAGATGAAGGAGAAGGCATTGAAGATGAATCCAAAGAATCTTGATGAACTATGGGAGTCCTGCAAGAACACTTTCGTTGGGATTCCAGATGACTTTGGATGACTTTGGACTATGGATGCAGTCCGTCAAGCTCATGGGAGTCATACACAATATTCATTCCTTTTCCACTGCAGCATGACTTTATATTCTATACTGTACACTATTTCTGTTAAGTGAGCCGACTTTTGCTTAAGCAAAGTCAGACCTTTCTGTCCTAATGAAATAATTAAAAATAAAGTCATAATCATATTTTATTTTGGTAAATAAGTCGTAATCTAGAGTTCTTCGCCTTTCATATAAACCACTTCTGATACCAAATGACAAAAAGTCAAGTTATTATTTGTTTTTCCTAAACCAACAACCCCAGAACAAACCTGTTGTATTACGATAATAATGTAATCGTACCCTAAACATAAACATGTTTGCTTGATGATAATGGAGGTAGTGAGGATAATTATTATTTGATTTGTTTATGTAATAACCCTCCCGCAACCTGACTTTTAGGTTTTTAATCGAAACAAAAACTCATTCCAGAGTCACACTCTCTGTATATCTGTGATGATTAATCAGCACATTAGTAAAGAGTTAAAAACAGCATATGTAATATAACAGCAGCATCAGATTGTGTGTTATTATTTGTTGTAGGCGTTTATCTCTCTGCTTAAAATGCACAAAATGGCTTCTAAAAATACTGAAGTGCACCAAATGCATATTTAGCTGCTATATTTATGGAGGACGCTATGAATAGAGCACTGTAAAACTCAGGAACTGACTCCAGATTTACTCTTGCCGCAATTGTATGTGGACTCGCACAAGATTCAAACCAACAAAAGAAAAATAGACAACTGCTGAAAAAACAAAACAAACAACTCAGTGTCTTGGGCTCTTTTTCTATTTTTCCTTTTTCTTTTTTTTTTTTTAAATGTGTGCCATCCACATGAGTAATGATTTCAGACTACCAGTGCAACAGTGTAGAGAACCATGGTTATTGAAGTAAAATTCACTGTTATATACACTGTCCAGATTTTATTCTACACTATCGGACAGTCTTGTCATCGATTCCAGTTGTAAGGGCAACAAATAATAACTTGACTTCTAGTTGATCATAGAAAAGTGGCAGAAGGTGGATTTTTCTGATGAATCATCTGTTGAACTGCATCCCAATCATCACATTTTACATTTACATTTTACATTTACATTTAGTCATTTAGCAGACGCTTTTATCCAAAGCGACTTACAAATGAGGACAAGGAAGCAATTTACACAACTAAGAGCAACAATGAATAAGTGCTTTAGGCAAGTTTCACGTCTGTAAAGTCTAGTAGTATTTTTTTTTTTTTTGTACAGTTAGTGTGATATTCAAAGAGGCAATTGCAGATTAGGAAGTGAAGGGGAGACTAAATAGTTGAGTTTTTAGTCGTTTCTTGAAAGTAGCGAGTGACTCTGCTGTTCTGATGCAGTTAGGGAGTTCATTCCCCGCGAAAGTGATTTCTTCCCTCTTTGGGATGGAACCACGAGGCGACCTTCATTCAAAGAACGCAAGTTTCTGGAGGGCACATAGATCTGCAGAAGTGAGAGCAGATAAGAAGGAGCTAGGCCAGAGGTCACTTTGTAGGCAAACATCAGAGCTTGAATTTGATGCGAGCAGCAACTGGCAGCCAGTGCAAACGGATGAGCAGCGGAGTGACATGTGCTCTTTTAGGTTCATTGAAGACAATTCGTGCTGCTGCATTCTGGAGCAGTTGAAGAGGCTTGATAGAGTTAGCTGGAAGCCCAGCTAGTAGAGAGTTGCAGTAATCCAGTTTGGAGAGAACAAGAGCTTGAACAAGGAGTTGAGCTGCATGTTCATATAAGAAGGGTCAGATCTTTCTGATGTTATAGAGTGCGAATCTGCACGATCGAGCAGTTCTAGAAACACAATACTGCAGAAGACCTACTGGGACCAGCATGGACCCAAGTTTCTCAGAGAAATCAGTCAAGTTTGGTCAAGGAAATATCATGGTTTGGGGTTATATTCAGTATGGGGGCGTGTGAGAGATCTGCAGAGTGGATGACAACATCAACAGCCTGAGGTGTCAAGATATTTGTGCTGCCCATTACATTACAAACCACAGGAGAGGGCAAATTCTTCAGCAGGATAGCGCTCCTTCTTATACTTCAACCTCCACATCAAAGTTCCTGAAAGCAAAGAAGATCGAGCTGCTCCAGGATTGGCCAACCCAGTCACCAGACAATGAACATTGTTGAGTGTGTCTGGGGTAAGATGAAGGAGAAGGCATTGAAGATTAATTCAAAGAATCTTGATGAACTCTGGGAGTCCTGCAAGAACACCTTACACGAGTATTTTCTTATCTACTGATATTACATACAAAATGTAATGTGAAAAAAAATGGCCACACAATTTCTCTATGTTTTCCCAACCCAAATGGATTAAGTTAACTTAATTGGTTTTGACCAGTTTTAGTGGATTAAATATAAAATAATTATGTTGTCTCAAAAAAATAGCAAGAATTGGTAATTCAACTCATTCTAAATAAGTTTGAACAAATAATTTTTGAGTGCAGTAGGAAAAACAACTGACATATAAGTCACTGGACATTTTATGGTGGTTTTAAACATTCTTCAAAATATCTTCTTTTCTGTTCAACACAACAAACAATAAAAACTTAAACTGATTTGGAAAATGTCAAGGATAGGTATATGATGGCACTGTTTTCATTGTTAGTTGAACTATAATCAGTCAAAAAAAATGTTTGCTGTTTGTTTAAAGTATCTAATTAAAACAATAGAATTTTTTTTCAGGGACAACCTAATTGTTTTTTGTTTAATCCACTTAAATTTGTAAAAACTTAACGTGATGCCTTCATGTTGTCCAACACAAAGTGCTTAAGTTAACTTAATTGGTTTTGACAAATTTAAGTGGATTAAATATAAAACAATTAAGTTGTCCAAAAAATCTCAGGAATTGTGTTAATTCAGCTCATTAAAAAAAAAAAAAGTGTAGTAGAAAAAATAAATACCATAGAAGTCAAAGTTTAGTGATTTCAAACATTCTTCAAAATATCTTCTTTTGTTAAACAGAAAAAAAACAACTCACACTGATTTGGAAAAAGTCAAGAGTGAGTATATGATGGCACAATTTCAGTTTTTAATTTTGAATCTCTTTAATCACAGTAAAATCAAATGTTTGCTATTTGTAAAAACTAATTTAAAACAAGCTGAGGCAACAGTTCTGGGTTTTTTAGGACAATTTATTTGTTTTATGTTCAACCCACTTAATTTGTATAAACGTATTAAGTCGAGAATTGTTCAGCCTATTCTAAATAAGTAGTTTGAACTATTTTTATTTAAACAAATACCATGGAAGTCGATGGTTACCGGTTTCAAACATTCTTCAAAATATCTTCAACAGAACAAGAAATAAACACTCAAACTGATTTGGAAAAAGTCAGTAGTGAGTATACGATTGCACAGTTTTCATTTATACTTGAACTGTCCCTTTCGCCAGTCACAAAAACGATGTTTGCTGTTTGTTCAAACTACTTATTTAAAACAAGCTGAGACAACACAATTCCTCAGGGATTTTTTGGGACAACTTAATTGTTTTATGTTCAATCCATTTTAATTTGTAAACCCTCATATGTTATCTTGTTAAACTTAATTCCTTTGTTGTCCCAGTTTCGATTCTGGGAAGTAGTTATCTCTTTACGAACGCTTCACGACGGTTTGGATGTCATTGACTTTAAACTTTGGGCATTTTGACCTGTTGTTGGCACGTAGAATCATCTCCACCTCCTCTGAAGTGGCATAAAAGCTCTGAAGGGGAACAAGAGAGCTGTATATCAGTCATTGTGAACAGCGCGGCCCTCCTCGTGAAATACGGCCCGTCCGCCTATAGCTTGGTTAAGTAAAGTGTGTGAAGAAATGTGCGAGGGGACTCTTAGTAATTTGCCTTTAAAGAGATTTTGCGCTGCTATTCACTTGCTCCGGGCTAATCTCTCTTTGTGAAACGTAACAATGCGCTGCCAAATGAGGAGGAAATGTCAGGTTATGTTTCAGAGCCGGCCTCTTCCCACCCTCCATCTGTAGTAATGGCCCGGGCTCATTGGAACATATGCTGCCTGTTGCTCAGCCGCCATCTGTTCACTTCCACTGATGAAGTGCTCCTGTTGCCTCAGTGATCGGCTCATTCACAGCCTGGAAAGAGTTTCCTTTCCTCTCTTCATGCAAGCAGAGGATTCAGGGTCACGGAAAGGTTTGTTGTTGCTGACCTGAGTGTTCTGCATCAATCCGAATGATCCCTCTTGAAGTCGGTGACGACCGCATGCAGCACTTCAGCATCCAAACAAACATCCCCTGTTTAGATTTTCAGACTTTTTTGAATGCGTTTGTTGATGTGAATAATGTTGCAATTGAGATTCTGTTGGAAGAAGCTCATGTTTCACTTCAGCTCATCTTTATTGCGCTTTTACAATGTAGATTGTGTCAAAGCAGCTTAATATAGAAGTTTTAGTAGATTGAACGTGTGTCAGTCCAGTTTTCAGAGTTTAGTTTAGATCAGTGTGGTTTACTTTTCACTGCTGTAAGTCCAAACACTGAAGAGCAAATCTATCAATGCGCAGCTCTACAAGTCCCGGACCAAGCAAGCCAGTGGCGACAGTGACGAGAAACAAACTTCACCAATTGACGAAAGTGAAGGAGAAAAAAACCTAGAGAGAAACCAGGCTCAGTTGGGCATGTTTGAAAATATCAATTTCATCCTCATGTCATTTAAAACTTGTATGATTTTTTGCTTCACAAAAAAAATGATAATAATAATTAAATGAAAATCAACACCGTATTTTGAGTAATTGAGATCCTATCAGAAGAAGAAGCTCATGCCTTTAGACAAAACAGATTTTAACAATATTAATTTCATCCTCGGATCATTTCAAACCTGTATGATTTTCTTCCTTGAACAAAAAATGAATAAATAAATTCAACAGATTTAAATTTGTCTCTATATTTTTAATTCTTTCTGAAATTTAAATGTCAATAAAAAGATCTGGAAAAAGCAACGGTTTTTGACCGTTTGCTGAATAATGTTGCAATTAAGATTCTGTTAAAAGAAGCCCATGTCTTAAAATTTAAATTATTTAAAAAATTTTAATTTCACCCTCTGTATAGTTGTTCTTCCTTCACCAAAAAAAAATATATATATATCATTATAAATCAACAGTTTTTAATTACCCAGCAAACAATGAGTTGGCGGACCGCCAGCGTTTTTGGGCGGCACAAATTTAGCGGCTTGATACGAGCGGACTGCTGACGGCTCATCATTGGCAAGCCGCCCATTATAAATATTCTGTCGGACCACCAGTGTTTTTTTGGGTGGAACGCCGCTTGCGGATTACCCTGGGTGGACCACCGTCGAGACACCAGCGGCAATCCGATGGCCCACCCGGTGGTGTTTTTAATATACTTTACCTGATATAATTACTTTTGTTTAACATTTTTTACATTTAAAACGAATAAGGCACTGAATTCATTAATGAATTCAATTATTATTATTAATATATATTAAATATATATGATTATAATATATAATAAATATTAATGAATATTATTATTAGTATATATATATATATATATATATATATATATATATATATATATATATATATATATATATATATATAATTTAATTACGAATTAAAATATAATAATTAATAAAAGCAACGTTTTGTATAAAAAACTGCAAGACGTTTTAAATATAACACGTTATAATTAAAACTAAAAAACATTTGTTTAATTTTAAATGTTCTTATGTAAATTGTTTATAATTTTAAAAAATATTTATGTAAATGCTGCGTGACTTTTAAGTGTCCATTACCGAGCCTCATTCAAGCACTGCAGCAGAGAGCGTTGTCATGGAAATGGAGCAACGATGTGTGTAACCCATCTCTAGCCCAAAAAAAACTTAAATTTGCTTACTTGTCTTTTTTGGCTAAATACTTTGTGATATGTATAATATTCCTTCAAGTAGAGAAAGTCAATCGCATTTACAAGGTGTTTGGGCTTTTAAAATATGTGCGATTTTCATAGTCTGAGCGTAGCCTTTAGCTCATCATCGGCCGGCTGTAAACCAACCAATCGATGTCTTCCCAAAATAATAATCTCATCAATCATTTACTTCACTTACTCATTTATACGGTAAACAGCAGTGTTTGTTTTGGCATAACGAGTGGCTGACAGGATCCTGCCAAGACTCTCAGGTGCTTAGCGCCACGGCCCGACATTATAAAGAAAACCGTGCTCATAGAGAAACTCTTTGTACAGCTACTGTCCGCAGCACAGACGCCGACAGTATCTGATGACAAACCGCCACAACCCTTAAGGAGGAGCAGAAACAATCCCACACAAAAGAGAGAAGTTAGCGACCGCTGAAACACAAGCTCTGGGGCTTTCTGCAGCTTTACAACTCAACGGTAGAACTAGCTACACTACAGCAGCAGGAGATGCACACACACACACACACAGACCTGTTAGCCATATGTCAGCCTTCAGCTATAAAGTGAGCTACTAAAGCTGTATCAGCCTTCAGGGGAATGATTTAAAAAAAACAGTTTATCAGTAATCAAGACTCAACGGCTCGATGCTCAAGATGCAACGCCTTTCTGTGGTGGGGAAACGGAGAGATTTGAGAAAGTACGACGGTAAACAAGTACTTGTGTTGCATAAAACAAAAGTCATTTAAGCAGTCAGCGGGAATAAGCTGTCAGTGTCAACAGACTGGCTGGCTAACAGGTCTGTTTTGTTGACAATGGGATTCCTGTCAATGAAAGAATATTGTTGGAACAAACAATTTAGGGTTGGGGAAAGTAACCTGACAATGTTCAATATTCATAAAGAAATTTAGGAAAAGTAGTACAAACTACAGTTTCCTCAGTTTTGTCACTGCTTAGTGTTTGAAATGATTATAACAAGAGTAAAACAGCAGTGTTTAATGGCTTGTTTCCACTGACTGGTTCGGGTCAGGTCACCTTTATCAGGCTTGCGTTTCCACTACCAAGGGAACCCTTTTGATTGGCGTAGTGCAGCGGTTCTCAAACTTTTCTCATCAAGTACCACCTCAGAAAAAAATTGTCTCTCCAAGTACCACCAAAATGAGCAGTATTGAAATACAGTCGCGTAATAAGCCCAGTAAAGCAGCTAGAACTCAGCACAGTTAAAAACGTGGCAGATTACCTCAGAAATATAGGCTATATGTCATATATGACATATTATATACATCACTTTTGATAAATTTTTAAATGTGTGTTGCATGTAAATGATATATTAAATTTCTCCGCGTACCACTAGAAGGAAGCCTGCGTACCACTAGTGGTACACGTACCACAGTTTGAGAACCACTGGCGTAGTGTATGACAAACTTTCAGTCGACGTCATTTTCGCTCGAGCAAATGTCTACAGTAAAGCTGTACGGGACACTTGCATATCATATGAGAAGCACTTCTCACAAAACAGAAGCTTTACACACAAATACTTGTGTATAAGTGTTTATTACTAACTTTTCTAAGATTTGATTATAAATGCAGATCATTGACAGCGTGAAATAGCCTACCGTAAGTCTGCAATTATATAAAATAAACAAATGGATATATATATGAACACATACAGCCCCTTACAGTCTGCGATATGTTACCAACTACAGAAAAACTACACACAGCAGACATTTAGTCCTTATTTAGGTTCAAAAACAACAGGAAATATAGCCCACAGTCAGTGAAAACCTCTCATCTGAGTCTTTAATCTTCAGCAGCACATGTAGTCTTTTGCTAGAGAGTAATTTCATCTTTCTGAGTCCATAATAGTCCAAAAGGTGAAGATAATAGTTAAACATGGCAGTTTATTCACGTTTGCTGAAAAAGTAATGTGCTCCTTTTTTTCCGGCTTCTCCTTTGTTTTTCCGCGCTTCACTCTCGCGTTTGTCAGTATACGACAGGATCAGGTATCAAAAGCACATCAATAATCAAGCGCACGTTATTATCATGAGCTCAAGAAGTTTGTTCATTCAGATATAGACGCGCGGCGAGCGCAAGCAAGAAATCGCTTGCTTGCGCTTCAGACTGGCTCGCGCTTCAGACTGGCTCGTAAAAAACTAAGGGGCACAGGGTAAATCTGCTCTTCTTCTTGGCTTTGTGGCTGTTCATGAAGACGACGACAAGGTTTGTTTGAGCCTGGGTCGACCATGGCTCGTTAGTATATATATTTACACTATAAAGATCTCTCGGCTGTGTGTGTTTTATTCATGGCGGCTCTTTTGTTTTCATTTTGGCAAGTTGCGTAAGCGAATGACGTATCTTTGTAAGCCAATAGCGTTCAGCTGCATGTCTAGCTCCGCCTACTTTCGAAAGGGTGCCGAAAAAGTGGTATGGTTTGGTTTGGTATACCTTTTGACAGTGGAAACGGCCATAAAAGCGTACCAAACCAAACCGTACCATACCACTCAGTGGAAACGGGCCATAAAGTAGACTATCATTCATTCAGTCATTTATTTCCCTTTAGCTTATTCCCCTTTATTATTCTGGGTTCATCACAGCAAAATGAACTGCCAACTTCTCCAGCATATGTTTTACACAGCGGACGCCCTTCCAGCTGCAACCCAGCACTGGGAAACAAACATACACACACGGCCAATTTCATTCATTCATTCATTCTTTTTCTTTTGGGCTTAGTAACTTTATTAATACTGGGTCGCCACAGCAGAATGAACCGCCAATTTAGTTTATTTAATTCACCTATAGCGCGTGTCTTTGGACTGTGGGGTAAACCGGAGCCACACAGTGAGAACATGCAAACTCCTCACATAAATGCCAACTGACCCAGTTGGGACTCGAACCAGTAACCTTCTCACTGTGAGGCGACAGGAGAAATCTCCTCAGGTCTTTCTTCTTCATTCAGACATTTTGACGTCCAAACGCGTCTTTATTTAAGTTCAGTGTTGTTGCAGATGAAATATAACACAGAGAATGCGACTTAAATATTTTCCAGTGGGCTAGATATTGACTTACTGTCATTCAAACATCTTTACTGAAGCCTCTCTACTTGACTGTTGGTCTTGACGTCCATCATGTTTGTAGTTTATTTACACTTTTCACACGCGTTTGTAGTTGTAATCGAATTCGCATCCAATGCGCAATGTATTGTGGGCAATATCAGCGGTTAGAGGCTGTTTCTCAATTCCAAGAACGCAGAGAACGGACTTGTGTTCTTGTGGAGACCGGTCTTGCCGGGTGTCCTCGGAAGAACGAACTCGGGAGACCGCGAGGGCAGGGAACGCGTCCTTTGAGAATTGAAATGCTGCGTTCTTCCTGATGGTCACATGACCTTCACGTGTTTTAATTGGTAAGTTATTTAAACATTACAGCCTTCATACAACGATTTATTGTTTTCCCCCTTTTCAAAATATATACTTTGCATAAAAACATTATAAATATATGTTGCACAGTATAAAGAAAACAGTTTTTAATACGAATTTCAGCAAACAAACACCCTTAATGTGTTTATTCCTTTATTAAGATGTCCATGCTAATGTTTACTTTCACTGTTTCATTTAGCGAAACTCCTGAGGTAAATAAGTCATATCTCTGAACTTTAAAGGGTCACGAAACACCAAAACACATTTTTTGAGCTGTTGACAGTCGTATATGTGTCCCACACTGCTAAAAACACTATTAGGACACCTATATTTCACTAAAAAGTGTAAATTGGTTGTTTTTGTGTTATTTCAAGCAAATTCGTACTTCCTGTTTGAAACGAATTTTTGAAGCTGTGTCACGGTCATGACATAATAGCGTGTATTCCAGTGTGCAGACTGGGCGTCTGTGCCAGAGTGTGTCTTATTACGTCTTACAGTGTGTTGCATTAATGCATGAGTAAGGCTTGGTTCAAACCAATCAGCGCGCTCTATTGTGCAACTTCATTAATATTCATTTCTGTGTTTACACGACATGGACGCCACGTTGTGTTGGCAAAACAAGCGTGAAGTGTTGCTTTTATAGTTTGCTGCCGTTGAGTTTCGTTTTCTTTTTCTCTCTGTGAGAGCTCAGACTCACGTGTGGATTAACAGTGTACGCGACGCGCGACAACAATAACTTACGTGTCTAAGGAGGAACATTGTTTACCTGAGAGCTGTTTTCATCTGCAAACGCTGAGATCGGATACGCTTGTAGTCTCCTCTTCATAAAGACGCGGCTCTAGTTGCTGGTGATTGTCCTGTCTCTACAGATTTGGTAAGTGAGCGACCAGTGCTCTTTGTTTATTCAGTTTGTTCGTATCGAACTAAGTTAACTATTGCACCGTAACATGTTAGGATCACAACCAAACTTTAACCTCGTGTAGGGTTTTTAACCGCATTTAGTGACCGGAATAACACACGCGGCTTTCTGACAAGTTTCCGGAAAATGCGGAGGTTTTTTTTTCTCTCATTCGCCGTGTGGTATCAAACATTGCATGAAAAATACACGCTTAGAGCAGTTCCTCGAATCAAATGTCTCGTTTGTCGCGAGGGGCATGAATGAATTCCTTGAATCAAAGAGCCAAACTGCAGTTAAAGTCCACCATTTAATAATTTGGCAAATAATTCCACTACCGATGTCCATGTAGGTTAAACACCATCACTTTCTACTGTGTGTGTGTGTATTTTGACTGAAACTCGCGCGTGCCCAAATAGACACTCCCACACCCTCCCACTTTAGTTCCTCCGACACTCCCCCCTAAACAGAGCTGGACACGCCCACTTTTCTGACTTTTTCCAAAGTAGAGGTGTGAAACACCCTGCTGAAACGAGGGGGTGTCATGGCCCTTTAATAATAAATCTAAATTAAATACTGTGCTTCCCACCTCCAGTCGCAATGACTTCTGGGACTTCCAGAGCGAGTTCAGTGCTCAAGTCTGCATCGGTGCATCCTCGATATCAAGATCACATCCGGGAAGTTTCACGCGTCCTCCGTACTTGCGGTCTTGAGTATTGGAACTGAACTTAGGCAGCTGATGATGACGTTACACGAGAACACGAGGACGCAAGACCGCTGAAGAACGCATATTGAGAAACAGCCAAAGTGTAGAGCGTCTACACTTAAGTTATTTACCGGAAATAGCAAGCCATCCGGGACCCTCTGGCAAACTCTTTTCGACATACTAAGGTTAGGGACATACAAAGGGCCTACTTACACTATGCTATCCGTACTGTGCCCAGGCTCGTTTCCCAGATCGTTTGAAAAGTGTGAGTGCGCTGAAATGGGCTCAGGCACAATTCACTTGGCCGGCCCTGGCCTGGTGGCCTGAGCGCGATTCACTTGGGCTTTGGCGCGGTACGTTTGTATGTGAGTGCAAAACCCGCCTGAAACTGAAAGCGAGATGTATGGATTTATTAATCATTCTTACTCTTCAGTGATCGCAAATTGCCTTAGTTTAATAAATATGCAGACCCCTCACTGCACGACAGCTGCACCTTCAGCAAACCTCCTAATTCCTGCAGCATGAGGACTTTATGATTGTTTATAAGCGTCAAAAGTGGCTGATCTGTACGGCGAAATATCTGACTGCGTGTCACCGCATCCCTAAGGACTAAAGCAATATAACTAGAGAAATGTCCACTGTGCTGAGTGAGAGCGCTTACTGAACAGCGCAGCATCGATGACGTAAGCATGCCCAGGCCTGATTGTAATGTAAGTGTTGGCCGTCGGGGCAACTGTAGTGTGAGTACGCCCTAATTCTTTTTACAAATACTATTTAGGACGGATAGTATGCCGATTGAAATGCAGCATCTGATTACATTTTGCCATAAGTGCCAAATCCTTGCCTTAAATGGCCCATTTATGAATTGGAATATTTGGCCCCCTTTTGCCATTGTACAGGTGGGCCACTTCAGCCTCACGTTCATTTTGTCAGGGCCAAAGAAAGACCACCAGTGCTGCATAACTGTCTAAAATGGCCCACATTCGTATGCTATCTGGGTAGTTACTCTGTAAAAAAACACTGGGTTGTTGTAACTCAATGTTGGGTCAAATATGGACAAACCCATTTTTGGGTAATTTTTTTTTTCAATTAAGTTTAAATTGCACTTTTTAACAGACACACACTCTCTCACACACACACACACACACATGATGCACAGACAGTAGTAGTGTATGACAGCTCACTTTTTTCCCTCTCTCTTGGCTGAAAAACATTCTCTCTCACACACACACACACATGTGCGCACACACACACACATATTCGAGGCCCCAGACAAAGTCAGAATTAAATTTAGCTCAGTTGTGATTTACTGGAGCCTGTGCGTCCAGTCGTTGCTGGAAAAGCTCATGTCACAAAACAAAAGAAGGCGCAGAAAACCCCACAGATTGCATGCGGTGGTCAACCCCTCCCCAGCATCCAAACCAGCCTCATTCCCCCCCACACACACACACATTTGAGCAACTCTGCTGGTGATGAGTCAAATATATTTCACTGCGAGACTCTCGGGGAAACCAATGGCGCAATAAAGCACAATAAAAGAGGACAAAGCCCTGCAGAAGCTCGGACAGCCTCTTATTATCGTCTCTTTTTCAGCAACACCCCTCTTGACATTATTCGGGGAGCTTTGTTTCTGAAGACTCTGGAACGCAATCAAACCCTGTTGCTTTAAATAAGCGTTACTGGTTAAAGATTGCTTCTTGCAGAAAGCGCTTTACTTAGCAGCTCTGCTTTATGAACAGGCTCCAGCAGATTTCTGTTAGCTGAATAGGAGCTTTGATAGCAGGATCTGATGTGTATATAGGGCTGGAGGAACAATATGAACTGTGGATCATGAATATTAATTAGGTTGGGTGTAAGTGGGTGCTGGACAGAACAGGATTAACACTTGTGCTTTGAATGTCAGTTCAATGTCATCAATATAAGTTGGTGAAGGTTTATTCTTGGTCTTAAAGTGATGGCTCCCCTCAAAAATGACAACACACACATACACTGTAAAAAAAAAAGCTGAGTTCTTCCACATAATTCCTTGATGTTGTCCCAACCCAAATCAATTAAAGGTGCAGTATGCAAGTTTGACATCCAGTGGCTGAACTAAGTATTGCACACCTGGTTCAAAACACATGCAAGCGCAGGTTGCCAGATTGATGACACCAACAGCAGTATGCCTGACTAGTCATCCTAAAGGCTGATTTAAGTCTTGTTCAAAAAAAAAATTGAAGAAAAATTTTCCATAATAAAAGGAATTTTGAACATCTGAAATTCCTATATTTTAAACGGCTTCTATTTCTTTCAGCTAAACAACAGAAAACTGACCATGATCAGCTCAGGTACACCGCATTTGCTTTATTCAGTGTTTAATGTTAATAATGTGAGTTTAAACGGCATGTTACATGACATTTATTGCCATACTACTGAAAGCAGCAGCAGATAGTTCACCTCCAACCCACGCTCATTCTGAAAATGTAGTCCTGTGGATGTTTCTGGAGACTGTGAAATACACCCTGGGAGGTGCGTATTTTTGCAGTTTTTGTTTTAGCGAATCCGCAAGAGGCTGCTGTGTGCACTTTTTCGCATCTCAGGGCCTACTCACACTATGCCATCCGTACCGTTGCCAGGCCCGTTTCCCGGATCGTTTGAGAAGTGTGAGTGTGCTGAATCTGGCTCAAGCACGGTTCACTTGGCCGGCCCTGGCCCGGTTGGAAGAGGTGTGCCTGAGCGCGGATCACTTGGGCTTTGGCGCGGTACGCTTGTGTGTGAGTGCAAAACGCGCCAAAGCCCGAAACCGAAAGCGAGACGTGACTTTTAAGGGGCTGTTTCATATGGATTTATTAATCATTCTTACAGTTCAGTGAAGGCAAACTGCCGTAGTTTATTAAAGACGCAAACTCCTCACAGCACGCCAGCTGCGCGCCTTCAGCAGACCTACTCATTCCTGCAGCACGAGAGCTTTATGATTGTTTATGAGCGCCAAAAGTGGCGGATCTGTTCGGCGAAATATCTGACTGCGTGTCCCCGCATCCCTAAGGACTGTTTGGCGAAATATTTGACGGCATATCAAACGACTGAAACGATACAACTAGAGAAATCTCCACTGTGCTACTGGGTGAGAGCGTATGGCAAGCCGTTTTAGCATTTAAACCTTGTTCTGACTATCTATAAATATATTTAGAGATATCTCTAATTATATTTTGACTAGTCATAATTATAATTCGACTAGTCAGAATGACAATTAGAGATATCTGCAATTACAATTGTACTAGTACGAAATCAGATTGGAGATATCTGCAAATATATTATGACTAGTCATATTCCTCCATTGACTTCCATTGAAAAATATTTGCAGATATCTCTAAATGAGTTTTGACTCGTCAAAAATCCAGTTCAAAATATCTACAACTGTAATTCGACTATTAGTAAATTAATTAGAGATATCTTCAAATATATTTGTAAATATCTCTAAATATGATGAATTAAAGACATCTCCAAATGTATTATGACTAGTCAAAACTCATTTAGAGATATCTGCAAATATTTTTCAATGGAAGTCAATGGAAAAATATGACTAGTCATAATATATTTGCAGATATCTCCAATCTGATTTCGTACTAGTACAATTGCAATTGCAGATATGTCTAATTGTTATTCTGACTAGTCGAATTATAATTATGACTAGTCAAAATATAATTAGAGATATCTCTAAATATATTTATGGAGTCAGAACAAAGATTTAAATGCTTAAAAGGCTTGCCATAGAGAGTGCTTCTGTACAGCGCAGCAGCGATGACGAAAGCGTGCCGAGGCTCGGAGACGGGAGGGGGGACAAGCGTGCTTTGGCCCGGTTCGAGGCAACTGTACCTAGTGTGAGTACGGCCTC